>NC_133327.1:393086331-393193033 GCF_042186555.1 Aquarana catesbeiana | reverse complement strand
GTAGTAGCTCCATAATAAACTCACATTGAAAGGAAGCCAAGGATGGATCCCTTTCAAGAAAGTACCTGACCGCTTCAATGCCCCTCTCGTGTGGTATAGAGGTGTAAAGGGAGGCCACATTGGCCGTAGCCATGATGTAACCCCCCTGTACCTCAAGGCCCTCCAAGAGTCGGATTGTAGATCCGGTATCTCTTAGCCCCCATACACACTATCAGATTTTCTGCTGATTTTTGTCTTCAGATTTACCAAAACCATGTAGTGCAAGGGCCTGCCTGATTGCATACAAATTGAAACTCCTAAGGTTTGACCTCATATTATATGGTTTTGGTAAATCTGAATGAAAAAATCAGCAGAAAATCTGATAGTGTGTATGGGGCTTTAGATAAGACGGCATCTGACTAACTAGGTTCTGCAAAAAATAGTCAATATATCGGCCTATGCGAGAAGTGACTGAGTTGATGCCACTCACAATAGGTCTCCCTGGGGGGGTGAGAGGGATCCTTGTGGATTTTGGGTAAATAATAAATTGTTGGTATTCTCGGAGCTAAAGGAACTAAAAATTCTCTCTCTTTCTTGTTCAAAATTTTGCTATCAAAACCTCTAGTAACGATCTTCAATCGGTCCTTTTTATAACCATATGTAGGATTGTTAGGAAGTACTTTATATGTGTTTGGTTCATTGAGGATCCTATACATTTCTAATTCATAATCTGATTTATCTAGAACAACAATGCCATCTCCTTTATCAGCTGGATGTATTACCAAATCTTTCTGTTGACATAATGATTTTAAGCCGATATTGGATAATGGTTGATGGCGAGTACGTCTGACTGGTAAATCCACCAGGTCCTTAAGTACAAGGTCCTTAAAGATATGAATGGCCGGGGCTACAGGAACGGGTGGATTGAACACAGAAGGTTTAGCCAATCCTGATTGTACCGTGCCTGAAGTTGCAGCAATGTCTATACTCCTACATGGATTGGAAATAAGATACCATTGTACCCCAATTATCACTGCAGGGGACTATTTGTAGCACATTTAGAAATTTACATATACCTTAATTTTTTCTCATTAATTCAATATTGACGCTAACGGGGAGATTTCCTCCGCAGCTAGTCATCTAATTTATTCACTTATAATTCACTTTCTCATTTCACATTTTAATTTTTATTTTTGGGGCGGTTCTTAAAAAAACTAACTTTCCCCATTCCGGTTTATAGGGATTCCACGTGTGTAGTCACTTATGAGATTCGTCACATGTCCATGCCCAAGATCCAATTACGTTCATTACAGAGTGGCAATTGTCCCTCCTAGTTATATGAATCTGGTCACGTGTAACCTTAAGCGAGTAGTGACGTGCGATGCACGCTGCGTACTTGCACACGTGGGTTCCTTTTCCTTCAGCGCGTCGCTGCATGTTGGCTATGCACATGTCCGAACGTCTCGAATGACTCGGGAAATGTGACATTGCCTTACACCTGTTCGTCAATACGTGTAGGTCGCGCCCACATAGACTGCTCTGCCCCTTACTCAATGCTCTCCCTATAAGATGGAGACACAGTGAGAATCATGTGGAACACATCTTCACATCATTCAGCGTAGCGATGTGGAATGCACGCTGGACCGCCATCTTAATTATATACCGGAAGTATGTCCCACATGCACCGCAACGGCTGTGGGTTTGACTCTCATGTTGGGGGTCATATTGTTTATAAATACGGGACCGGCAGCAGTGGAGGGACACCCCAGATGATGTCCTTTGGAGACGAAACGTGTCGGTACAGTCCCCACTGCTGCCTCTTTTGATTTTAACCAGAGCTGTTTTTATACATATCCATGTGAGTGGTTTCTCATTTTAAATAGATGTATTTTTATGGAATTACGCTATGGTCCATTTTTTGTTTCCTCTTTGATACTCTGCATTTGCCCATGGAATTTTGAGCTGTGGTCCACTTCTGGTATCACATTTCCTATGATCCCATCTGGCTGTCGTTTGCATATATCACCTTGACAGTACCATCCCAGGGTCCATCTGATGCAAATCAAGCCTGTTTGACACACAGTGCGTATGCCCTAGGGTGTTCAAACGATCTGGTAAGCCTTTCCTACATTCGGTGGTGGTCCCTTTCACATGTGCATATTATTTCACCATTTGCAAGATTTTTTGGCACTCCATTGTGTATAGACTCACATATACCATCACTTTTGGATATTTTTGTATTGTAATATTATTGATTGTGTATACCATTCACCAGTGTATACCATCACGTTTGGACATTTTCTTTTATTTTTTTGATATTGACTGTGTACACCAATTCATTTATTATATGTATGTTGCCTTTTCAGTGACTATTTTGAGTCTCGCATAGATTGTACTGTGCACATCAACCTTTAGCACTACACTTTGATTTATTAGTTTTGTTTACCATTTTTCCATGTGGTGTGTTAGCTGCTAATGCTGTGAGCAGCGCAGAATTTTTTTGTTTATTTTCGGACTCAATATTTTGTGTGGCCACCATTATTTGTCAGAACTGCCTTAACCCTCTTGGGCATGGAGTACACCAGAGCTACAAAGGTTGCCACTGGAGTCCTCTTTCACTGCTCAATGATGACATCACGGAGCTGGTGGATGTTAGAGACCTTGGACTCCACAACCTTCCATTTTGAGGATGCTCCACAGATGCTCAATAGGGTTTAGGTCTTGAGACATGCTTGGCCAGTCCATCACCTTTACCCTCAGCTTCTTTAGCAAGGCAGTGGTCGTCTTGGAGGTGTGTTTGGGGTCATTATCATGTTGGAATATGGCCTTGCGGCCCAGTCTCCAAAGGGAGGGGATCATGCTCTGCTTGAGTATGTCAGAGTACATGTTGGCATTCATGGTTCCCTCAATGAACTGTAGCTCCTCAGTGCCCGCAGCACTCATGGAGCCCCAGTCCATGACACTCCCACTACCATGCTTGACTGTAGGCAAGACACACTTCTCTTTGTACTCCTCACTTGGTTGTAGCCACACGCGTATGACGCCATCTGAACCAAATAAGATTATCTTGGTCTCATCATACCACAGTCTTCAGTCTTCAGCAAACTGTTTGCAGGCTTTCTTGTGCATCATCTTTAGAAGAGGCTTCTTTCTGGGATGACAGCCAGGCAGACCAATTTGATGAAGTGTTTGGCGTATAGTCTGAGCACCGACAGGCTGACCCCCCACCCCTTCAACCTCTGCAGCAATGCTGGCAGCTTTCATACATCTATTTCACAAAGACACCTCTAGATATGATGCTGAGCTAGTGCACTCAACTTCTTTGGTCGACCATGTCGAGGCCTGTTCTGAGTGGAACCTGTCCTGTTAAACTGCTGTATGGTCTTGGCCACTGTGCTGCATCTCTATTTCAGGGTCTTGGCAATCTTCTTATAGCCTAGGCTATCTTTATGTAGAGCAACAATTCTTTTTTTCAGATCCTCAGAGAGTTCTTTGCCATGAGGTGCCATGTTAAAATTTCAGTGACCAGCATGAGAGAGTGAGAGCGATAACACCATATTTAACACACCTGCTCCCCATTTCCACCTGAGACCTTGTAACACTAACGAGTCACATGACACCGGGGAGGGAAAATGGCTAATTGGGCTCAATTTGGACATTTTCCCTTAGGGGTGTACTCACTTGTGTTGCCAGAGGTTTAGACATTAATGGCTGTGTGTTGAGTTATTTTGAGGGGACAGCAAATATATACTGTTATACAAACTGTACACTCACTACTTTACATTGTAGCAAAGTAATTTCTTCAGTGTTGTCACATGAAAAGATATAATAAAATATTTACAAAAATGTGAGGGGTGTACTCACTTTTGTGAGATACTATATGTATGCTTGCACAGAAAAAGATCACATATATATATATATATATATATATATATATATATATATATATATATATATATATATACAGTGGGGACGAAAAGTATAGTATTCAGACCCCCCTTACATTTTTCACTCTTTGTTATATTGCAGCCATTCAGCCATTTGCTAAAATCATTTAAGTTCATTTTTTTCCTCATTAATGCACAAACAACACCCCATATTGACAGAAAAGAAAAAGATAGAATTGTTGACATTTTTGCAGATTTATTAAAAAAGAAGAACTGAAATATCACATGGTCCTAAGTATTCAGACCCTTTGCTCAGTATTTAGTAGAAGCACCCTTTTGATCTAATACAGTCATGAGTCTTTTTGGGAAACATGCAACATGTTTTTTCACACCTGGATTTGGGGATCCTCTGCCATTCCTCCTTGCAGATCCTCTCCAGTTCTGTCAGGTTGGATGGTAAACATTGGTGGACAGCCATTTTTAAGTCTCTCTAGAGATGCTCAATTGGGTTTAAGTCAGGGCTCTGGCTGGGCCATTCAAGAACAGTCACGGAGTTGTTGTGAAGCCACTCCTTCGTTATTTTAGCTGTGTGTCATTGTCTTGTTGGAAGGTAAACCTTCGGCCCAGTCTGAGGTCCTGAGCACTCTGGAGAAGGTTTTCGTCCAGGATATCCCTGTACTTGGCCACATTCATCTTTCCCTCAATTGCAACCAGTTGTCCTGTCTCTGCAGCTGAAAAACACCCCCACAGCATGATGTTGCCACCACCATGCTTCACTGTTGGGACTGTATTGGACAGGTGATGAGCAGTGCCTGGTTTTCTCCACACATACTGCTTAGAATTAAGGCCATAAAGTTCTATCTTGGTCTCATCAGACCAGAGAATCTTATTTCTCACCATCTTGGAGTCCTTCAGGTGTTTTTTTAGCAAACTCCATGCGGGCTTTCATGTGTCTTGCACTAAGGAGAGGCTTCCGTCGGGCCACTCTGCCATAAAGCCCCAACTGGTGGAGGGCTGCAGTGATGGTTGACTTTCTACAACTTTCTTCCATCTCCCGACTGCATCTCTGGAGCTCAGCCACAGTGATCTTTGGGTTCTTCTTTACTTCTCTTACCAAGGCTCTTCCATTTAAGGATTATGAAGGCCACTGTGCTCTTAGGAACCTTAAGTGCAGCAGAATTTTTTTGTAACCTTGGCCAGATCTGTGCCTTGCCACAATTCTGTCTCTGAGCTCTTCAGGCAGTTCTTTTGACCTCATGATTCTCATTTGCTCTGACATGCACTGTGAGCTGTAAGGTCTTATATAGACAGGTGTGTGGCTTTCCTAATCAAGTCCAATCAGTATAATCAAACACAGCTGGACTCAAATGAAGGTGTAGAACCATCTCAAGGATGATCAGAAGAAATGGACAGCACCTGAGTTAAACATATGAGTGTCACAGCAAAGGGTCTGAATACTTAGGACCATGTGATATTTCAGTTTTTCTTTTTTAATAAATCTGCAAAAATGTCAACAATTCTGTGTTTTTCTGTCAATGTGGGGTGCTGTGTGTACATTAATGAGGAAAAAAATGAACTTAAATGATTTTAGAAAATGGCTGCAATATAGCAAAGCATGAAAAATTTAAGGGGGTCTGAATACTTTCCGTATATATAAACTCCAGGTCAGTTTTCCAAGAGATGTGGATGATCCTAGTTTTTTTTTTTTAACACGCTGTGACCAGAGCAATACCGTGTTACCATAGTAACATTGTACTACTCTGTGGAAGTCATCAGGATTTTTTAAAATTTTTTTTACACATTTTGATCTCTTATACCAGTGAGTCTCACTGATATAAGGAACCATTTTTACTGAATAAAATTGATTCATTCAGTGTTTATTGTTGTGTTTAGCTGTGATTGGCCACAGCTAATCACATGGTACAGAAGGGCTATGATTGGCCCTGTCTGTACTATGTGATCACTGTGGCCAATCACAGATAACAACACAATTGCACACAATGAATGTCATGAATCAAAGCTATTTATTGTTTACAATTGTCATGAGATCTGCTGTGATTGGTCGGTACACTGATCAGTCATCGGCTATGTCCGGTGGACACAGCCAGTGACAGATCACACCGCAGCGTGCTCCGTTTTCAGGAGGACATCATATAACCTCCACCCAGAGCGATAAAATTACCCGCCCAGCTGTCATTTGACAATACGTGGTTAATTAACACATCACGCTGTGGGCAAATACATACTGTAGCAGTTCGTAAATATGGAATTACATTTTAAGGATCTATAGTATACAGGATTGGTAAAAGAACTAGTTTGCATAAAGCAACCAACAACAAAATATTCACTAGCATTCTCTTTATCATGACGTTTAATTACACATTTCGTCTCAAAACAAGATATAAAACTTTGTTGAAAATCTCACTCAGGTGCATCAAAAAAATATTTGAAGTCACACTAAATTTTGTTTAAAAAAACATTTATTTATTCATATTTTAATTTTAAAAAAGTACCTTCTATTGCTCTGAACCTCATCCAAATCTCCAAATTCCATTTTTCTTTTTTTTGCTGATGTGACCTTACTTCCTGTTAGAGGTGGCTACCTTTTTTCTTTAAAGTCCAACTGTATGTAGGAATATCCTCTCTTGTTCGCTTCCTCCAAACAGAAGGAAGTGAAGGAGAAAAGGAGAGTTGTGATAGCTCACTGATATTACAATGAGGTAGAAATGCACAGTAAGAAACATATTATGAAAAATAGATTACAACAGGGCCATTAATATATGAGTAGCTTTAGATAATATGGGTATTATTTAGTGTCTCTTTAGAAATCCCATCTCCCCTCCGCCACAAATATGCAAATATGCATCCATTGTGGTCTGAGGTGATGTGCTGAGAGCCTGCTCACTATGTGCTTGTCTCTGACAGCTCTTGGTCATGACTTCTGACTAATCCCAGGGGTCGTTAGATCTTTGTGTTTATCGTAGGGTTGCCACCTTCTTCAAGCCAAACCCGAACACTTTAGCAGCGCATGGTAAAAATTATTTTTTTGTAGTACATTAAATTCATTACCTCTGTACAATGCAATGAACGTCAATTTTTTATGTTGTATACATATAGTTTTGTGATTAAATAACATTTCTGGAGGGTATGATGGGGGTAGTATGTATGGGAGAGGAGTGCGAAGGGCATGATGGGGGTAGTATGTAGGGGAGAGGAGAGCGGAGGGTATGATGGGGGTAGTATGTAAAAGAGAGGAGTGCGGAGGGTATGATGGGGGCAGTATGTAAAGGAGAGGAGTGCGGAGGGTATGATGGGGGGTGTCGCGGACACTGGCTGCAAGGACCTTTTTCTGTCCACATTCCCCCTGTTATTTGGTATTGCTATATTAATCTTTTTTTTTTGTTACATTTTTGAGAGACTATTTTTTTGGACTTGCCCAAAGACTATTCTTGGTTGTTTAATTCTGAACAATACATGATTCTTGAAAGAGCTAATCACATTGACCCGCGGAGACGAACTGTCTGTTCACCAGGGCTGCCTTAAGTGTTGTGTTAATTAACATGTTAATTATATTATTGTCTTTTACTGTAAGTTTTTGCTAGAGGGGAGGGGGGGAGTATCCATGAGTCAGCCCTACCTCGTTATCTAACCCCTTGTGTTAAATGTGTATAAAAAGGCTGTATTCTGTGCAATAAAGGATTCAAGATTCTATAAGCTATTTTTGGCTAGACTTGTATTCGATGCAGCTATAATAATATATCTCTCTGATGGTCAGGCTGGAGGAAGCGGTGTTACTGACGGAAGCACTCAGTGGAGTGTGGGATAGGATCCGTCACAATTGGTGGCAAGCTGTGGGATGCTTCCTCTTGCCTAGGCTCCCCCAAATCACCACCGGGACCCCCTGCTCCTAACAGCAGATGGAACATCACTACACCAGACTCAAGCGCAGCACCTTGAACAATTTCTTGGAAGCCCGTGGAAAAGTCTCCAGCAACAAATCCAAAGCGACTCTCATCACTGAACTAATGGAGATTGACCAGGCCAGCAACCGACCAGCGGATACCTCAGAGGCGACAGAGTTCCAGCGTGACATCCAGTGGCGACTGGCCTTGTATGGTACTCACCCCCCGCAGGAGGTTATCAGTCAAGTGTTACGAGAGGTGTCCCAGCTGCGAATGGATGAACTCCAGCGGGACCAAGGAGCGTCAGTTATGTTCAACCGGGAAGCTCAAGCGGGCCGCAAAAAGCTACCCTATGCCGCCTTCCCGCATGTTTCAAGATGGTGAAGATGAGATGGATGTTTACCTGAAAATGTTTGATCGGCAATGCGGTCTCCAAGGTGTCAATAAAGCAGATTGGGTCACGCTCCTGGTCAGCCGGCTCACAGGAAGGGCTGCAGAGGCGTACAATAATGTCCCTGATGAGATCAGCCAGGACTATGACCAGGTAAAAGAAAGACTAAAGAAAGAAAGAGAGAGCCTTACACAGAATGGGCTCATCAAATGACCCAAGCAGCGGAGAGTTGGATGACTGGGTGCCAAGCTGTTACCATGGCAGATGCACTCCAGCTAATCCTCCTGGAACAATTCTATGATCATACCCCACATGAAGTTAGAGACTGGGTAAAGGATCGGCGGCCAGTCACAGTAGATGAAGCTGCCACCCTAGCTGACCAATACATGGATTCAAGGCGGACTGTACAACTAGAGCCTAAGACCCCAGCTCGGCCTGTCCCCAACATTCCACGGAGCGTTGCCCCTCCACACCAGCCGTCGATCCCCGGCCCCACTCAGCTAACATCTTCACGAGGAAAAGGGGACCTCTGCTACAGATGCAATCAAGCAGGGCATGTTAGGAGGTATTGTCCGCAGAATGTTTCCCAGGACGCGTGGAACAACAGACCCCTTGGACCTGCCTGGACTGCTGCACACTGTCTGGAGAGAGATGATGTGACTTACCCAAGTGAGGAGAATTTTGGAATTCTACATGAGGCAGACCCTGTGCAAGCTGCCACTACAGATAATCGTTTGCACCATCGACAAGCCGTGTGGATTAATGGTCGGGCTGCCCAAGGACTGCGGGACATGGGAGCTACTATTACCCTGTAACAGTCCCGAATGATAAGCCCGGCAGAGCAGATGGGACGGTCTGTGGCTGTGCGGGTGGCCGGGGGAAATGTTATGCGGGTCCCCACTGCAAGGGTTCACCTTGATTGGGGTTCGGGGGCCAAAGAAGTGGAAGTGGGAATAATGCAGAACTTACCTGCAGAGGTTTTGTTGGGCAACGATTTGGGACGTTTAAATTCAGCCTTCTCCCTGGATGTATCCCCAAAAGCCTATCCTGTTACCACCCGCCAGCAAGCCCGGATGGAGGTGCACTCCCTCGAGGACAGGACCCAGGTAAGACCTGTAACCCCTGACCTAGACTGTACTATCCCAGCTATTCCTACCCTGACTTGGGCTTCTCCCCAAGACTTTGCTCAGGCAACTCTTAGCGACCCTTCCTTAGCTAGCTATAGGGAAAGAGCAGGATCGGACTCTGGGGGGTTGTGGAGGGAGCGGATAGAGTGGGTCCAGGGTTTACTCTATCGGGTTACTGAGGGAAAGACAGCCTCCCATCCACCCAAGCGGCAGCTGGTTGTGCCGCAGAAATATCGGCATGACCTGCTGTGCATTGGGCATGACATACCCTTAGCTGGACACCTGGGGATGTCCCGGACCCTCTGCTGTCTGACTCAGTCGTTTTTTTGGCCAGGGATTACAGGAGATGTCCAACAGTATTGCTGGACCTGTAACACATGCCAGCGGGTGGGTAAGCATGGGGGCCTGCTGAAAGCTCCCCTACACCCTTTACTGATCATTGATGAACCCTTTAGCTGTGTTGCCGTAGACCTGGTTGGACCATTGCCCCGACTTAGTCCTTCTGGGAAGAGATATATCCTTACTGTGGTGGATTATGCCACCCGGTACCCGAAGGCCATTCCCCTGGCAAATATCTATGCAGAAACTGTGGCTGATGCTTTGCTTCGGATCTTTGCCAGGGTGGGTTTACCTCTGGAAATCATCTCTGACCAGGGGACCCAGTTCACTGCTGAGCTCACTCAGCAGTTATGGAGGCTCTGTGGGATACAGAGCTCTCCCTATCACCCCCAGACCAGCGGCGTGTGTGAGAGGTTCCATGGAACACTGAAACAGCTGCTTAGGACTAGGGAAGAGCCGAACACCCCCCTGTTCGGTTCGCACCAGAACATGCGAACAGGAAAAAAGTTTGTTCGAACACGCGAACACCGTTAAAGTCTATGGGACACGAACATGAATAATCAAAAGTGCTAATTTTAAAGGCTTATATGCAAGTTATTGTCATAAAAAGTGTTTGGGGACCCGGGTCCTGCCCCAGGGGACATGGATCAATGCAAAAAGAAGTTTTAAAAACGGCCGTTTTTTCAGGAGCAGTGATTTTAATAATGCTTAAAGTCAAACAATAAAAGTGTAATATCCCTTTAAATTTCGTAGCTGGGGGGTGTCTATAGTATGCCTGTAAAGGGGCGCATGTTTCCCATGTTTAGAACAGTCTGACAGCAAAATGACATTTCGAAGGAAAAAAGCCATTTAAAACTACTCGCGGCTATTGCATTGCCGGTCCGACAATACACATAGAAGTTCATTGATAAAAACGGCATGGGAATTCCCCACAGGGGAACCCCGAACCAAAATTTAAAAAAAAAATGAAGTGGGGGTCCTCCTTCAGGTCTGGTATGGATATTAAGGGGAACCCCGGCCAAAATTTAAAAAAAAATGACGTGGGGGTCCCCCTAAATTCCATACAGGTCTGGTATGGATTTTAAGGGGAATCCCGCGCCAAAAAAAAAAAAAAAACGGCGTGGGGTCCCCCCAAAAATCCATACCAGACCCTTATCCGAGCACACAACCTGGCAGGCCGCAGGAAAAGAGGGGGGGACGAGAGAGCGCCCCCCTCCTGAACCGTACCAGGCCACATGCCCTCAACATTGGGAGGGTGCTTTGGGGTAGCCCCCCAAAACACCTTGTCCCCATGTTGATGAGGACAAGGGCCTCATCCCCACAACCCTGGCCGGTGGTTGTGGGGGTCTGCGGGTGGGGGGCTTATCGGAATCTGGAAGCCCCCTTTAACAAGGGGACCCCCAGATCCCGGCCCCCCCTGTGTGAAATGGTAAGGGGGTACAAAAGTACCCCTACCATTTCACTAAAAAAACTGTCAAAAATGTTAAAAATGACAAGAGACAGTTTTTGACAATTCCTTTATTTAAATGCTTCTTTTTTCTTCTATCTTCCTTCATCTTCTTCTTCTTGTTCTTCTGGCTCTCCTGGTTCTTCCTCCGGCGTTCTCATCCAGCATCTCCTCCGTGGCGTCTTCTATCTTCTTCTCCTCGGGCCGCTACGCACCCATGGCATGGGGGGAGGCTCCCGCTCTTCTCTTCATCTTCTTCTCTTCTTCATCTTCTTCTTCATCTTCTTCTTTTCTTCTCTTCTTCTCTTCCTCATCTTCTTCTCCGGGCCACTCCGCATCCATGCTGGCATGGAGGGAGGCTCCCGCTGTGTGACGGCGTCTCCTCGTCTGACGGTTCTTAAATAACGGGGGGCGGGGCCACCCGGTGACCCCGCCCCCCTCTGATGCACGGTGACTTGACGGGAATTCCCGGTGACGTCACGGGGAATGCCACAGGGAAGTGCCGTCATGTCCCGTGCGTCAGAGGGGGCGCCCCCCGTTATTTAAAAACCGTCAAACGAGGAGACGCCGTCACACAGCGGGAGCCTCCCTCGAGGCCAGCATGGATGCGGAGCGGCCCGGAGAAGAAGATGAAGAAGAGAAGAAGAGAAGAAAAGAAGAAGATGAAGAAGAAGATGAAGATAAGAAGAAGATGAAGAGAAGAGCGGGAGCCTCCCCCCATGCCATGGGTGCGGAGCGGCCCGAGGAGAAGAAGATAGAAGACGCCACGGAGGAGATGCTGGATGAGAACGCCGGAGGAAGAACCAGAAGAGCCAGAAGAACAAGAAGAAGAAGATGAAGGAAGATAGAAGAAAGAAGAAGCATTTAAATAAAGGAATTGTCAAAAACTGTCTCTTGTCATTTTTAACATTTTTGACAGTTTTTTTAGTGAAATGGTAGGGGTACTTTTGTACCTCCTTACCATTTAACACAGGGGGGGGCTGGGATCTGGGGGTCCCCTTGTTCAAGGGGGCTTCCAGATTCCGATAAGCCCCCCGCCCGCAGACCCCCACAACCACCGGCCAGGGTTGTGGGGATGAGGCCCTTGTCCTCATCAACATGGGGACAAGGTGTTTTGGGGGGCTACCCCAAAGCACCCTCCCAATGTTAAGGGCATGTGGCCTGGTACGGTTCAGGAGGGTGGGCACTCTCTCGTCCCCCCCCTCTTTTCCTACGGCCTGCCAGGTTGCGTGCTTGGATAAGGGTCTGGTATGGATTTTTGGGGGGACCCCACGCCGTTTTTTTTTTTTTTTTTGGCACGGTGTTCCCCTTAAAATCCATACCAGACCTGAAGGGTCTGGTATGGAATTTAGGGGGACCCCCACGTCATTTTTTTAAAAAAATTTTGGCAGGGGTTCCCCTTAATATCCATACCAGACCTGAAGGGCCTGGTATGGAATTTAGGGGGACCCCCACGTCATTTTTTTTTGTAATTTTGGTTTGAGGTTCCCCTGTTGGGAATTCCCATGCCGTTTTTATCAATGAACTTCTATGTGTATTGTCGGACCGGTAATGCAATAGCCGTGAGTAGTTTTAAATGGCTTTTTTCCTTCGAAATGTCATTTTGCTGTCAGACTGTTCTAAACACGGGAAACATGCGCCCCTTTACAGGCATACTATAGACACCCCCCAGGTACGAAATTTAAAGGGATATTACACTTTTATTGTTTGACTTTAAGCATTATTAAAATCACTGCTCTTGAAAAAACGGCCGTTTTTAAAACTTTTTTTTGCATTGATCCATGTCCCCTGGGGCAGGACCCAGGTCCCCAAACACTTTTTATGACAATAACTTGCATATAAGCCTTTAAAATTAGCACTTTTGATTTCTCCCATAGACTTTTAAGGGGGGTTCTGCGGCATTCGAATTTGTCGCGAACACCCCAAATTGTTCGAGTCGAACATGAGTTCAACTCGAACTCGAAGCTCATCCCTACTTAGGACATTTGCAACCTCTCACAGGGATTGGGAGAGATAGCTGCCACACCTTCTCTTTGCTTATTGGGAGGTGCCGCAGGAATCTACTGGGTTCTCCCCATTTGAGTTACTGTATGGGAGGCGGGTGAAGGGGGCCCCTAGATCTAGTCAGAGCCCACTGGGAAGGGGGAATTGATCCCCAAGGGTCCTCTATCGTAGCATGCGTTCTTGAGTTTAGGGACAGACTGAAGGAGCTCACGGACACTGTCCAGGAGAACCTTCGGGCTCCCCAAAGGTGGCAGAAATGATGGTATGATCGTAATGCTCGGAACCGCACTCTGGAGGTTGGGCAGAAGGTTCTTGCCCTCAGGCCAACCAAGCAGGACAAGTTACAGGCCACTTGGCAGGGACCTTACCGGGTTGTGGCAAAGCTCTGTGACACAACCTACCTAGTGGCTAAATGTTCAGATGAAAGAGTCCGACGGACCTTTCATGTGAACATGTTGAAAGCATACTGGGAAAGATCAGGAGAGGAGATATGTGCTCCAGCTGTGGAAGATTCTGAGAATCTTCCCCTGCTGGTGCTCCCGGAGCTAAATAGAATTACTGCAGGGATAGAGACGATAAAGCTTGGCAACCAGCTAGGGCTGATGCAGAGAGAACAAGCTAGACAGGTCCTTAGTCAGAGAAGGGAAATGTTCTCCACAGTCCCTGGGTACACTACTATGGCAGTGCACCGTGTGGAGACCCCGGGACAACTGCCACTAAGACAGGCGGCTTACCGGATACCTGACGCAGTGAGAGAGGGGATGTGTCATGAGGTTAAGGAGATGCTTGAGTTGAGAGTCATTGAGCCATCCAGCAGCCCCTGGGCTTCCCCGGTGGTCCTTGTACCGAAGCGGGATGGCACAACTCGCTTCTGTGTAGACTACCGCAGATTAAATGAGTGCACCACCACTGATGCTTACCCTATGCCCTGGGTCGATGATCTGTTAGATCGCATTGCTCGGGGAAAATTCCTGACAACCCTTGACCTATGCAAAGGGTACTGGCAAATTCCTCTGGATGCAGAATCTATTACGAAATCGGCGTTCATTACCCCATTTGGCTTATACCAGTCTAAGGTTATGCCATTTGGGATGAAGAATGCACCTGCGACTTTCCAGAGGATGGTAGACCAACTCCTTGATGGCCTCCAGGACTATGCTTGTGCATATCTGGACGACATTGCGATCTACAGTGATACCTGGGAGGACCATCTGGTTCACCTGGGTGTCGTGTTAGACCGCATCAAGGCTGCAGGACTAACCTTTAAGCCAGAGAAATGCAGCATAGGGATGTCCGAGGTACAGTACCTTGGACATCGAGTAGGCAGTGGACAACAACGACCCGAGCCTGCTAAGATTGAGGCAGTTGCCAAATGGCCGACCCCCCGTACTAAAACCCAGGTCCTGGCGTTCCTCGGCACAGCTGGGTACTATAGGAAATTTGTCCCACAATATAGTTCCATCGCTAAGCCCCTGACAGACCTGACTAAGAAGCAATTTCCCCGACAGGTACTGTGGTCCCCCGAGTGTGAAGCTGCCTTCCAATGATTAAAGAATGCACTAACTTCAGCTCCTGTTCTAGCTGCCCCTGACCCAATCAAACGTTTTTGTGTCCACACAGATGCCTCTACATTCGGGCTGGGGGCAGTACTGAGCCAAGTAGGACCTGATGGCGGTGAGCACCCAGTGGCCTACATCAGTCAAAAGCTGCTACCCAGGGAAGTCGGTTATGCAGCCGTGGAGAAGGAGTGTTTGGCGCTGGTGTGGGCTCTCAAGAAATTCCAACCTTATCTCTACGGACGATCTTTTACAGTGCTCACCAACCACAATCCATTAATCTGGCTTAATCGGGTCTCTGGGGATAATAAACGTTTGTTACGATGGAGCTTGGCACCGCAGCCTTACAATTTTACCATACAGTATCAGCCAGGAAAGCAGAATGGGAACGCTGATGGACTTTCCTGAAAGTCCTGAAACTGAACTATAAAACTCTCCTAGACAGCCCCAAGCAGACCCGTGGTGGATCTAGTTGGGTCTGCCGGACTATGGGCTGGGGGGGGCACTGTCGCGGACACTGGCTGCAAGGACCTTTTTCTGTCCACATTCACCCTGTTATTTGGTATTGCTATATTAATCTTTTTTTTGTTACATTTTTGAGAGACTATTTTTTTTGGACTTGCCCAAAGACTATTCTTGGTTGTTTAATTCTGAACAATACATGATTCTTGAAAGAGCTGATCACATTGACCTGCGGAGACGAACTGTCTAGTCACCAGGGCTGCCTTAAGTGTTGTGTTAATTAACATGTTAATTATATTATTGTCTTTTAAGTTTTTGCTAGTGGGGAAAGGGGGAGTATCCATGAGTCAGCCCTACCTCGTTATCTAACCCCTTATGTTAAATGTGTATAAAAAGGCTGTATTCTGTGCAATAAAGGATTCAAGACTCTACAAGCTATTTTCAGCTAGACTTGTATTCGATGCAGCTATAATAATATATCTCTCTGATGGTCAGGCTGGAGGAAGCGGTGTTACTGACGGAAGCGCTCAGTGGAGTGTGGGATAGGATCCGTCACAGGGGGCAGTATGTATGGGAGAGGAGTGCGGAGGGTATGATGGGGGCAGTATGTACGGGAGAGGAGTGTGGAGGGTATGATGGGGCAGTATGTACGGGAGAGGAGTGTGGAGGGTATGACGAGGGCAGTATGTATGGGAGAGGAGTGCGGAGGGTATGATGGGGGCAGTATGTATTGGAGAGGAGTGCAGAGGGTATGATGGGGGCAGTATGTATAGGAGAGGAGTGCGGGGGGGGTATGAGGGGGGCAGTATGTATGGGAGAGGAGTGCGGGGGGGGTATGATGGGGGCAGTAAATATGGGAGAGGAGTGCAGAGGGTATGATGGGGGCAGTATGTACAGGAGAGGAGTGTGAGGGGTATGATGAGGGCAGTATGTACGGGAGAAGAGTGCGGGGGGTATGATGGGGGCAGTATGTATGGGAGAGGAGTGCGGGGGTATGATGGGGCAGTATGTATGGGAGAGGAGTGCAGAGGGTATGATGGGGGCAGTATGTATGGGAGAGGAGTGCGGGGGATATGATGGGGGCAGTATGTATGGGAGAGGAGTGCGGGGGGTATGATGGGGGCAGTATGTATGGGAGAGGAGTGTGGGGGGCCATGATGGGGGCAGTATGTATGGGAGAGGAGTGCGTAGGGTATGATGGGGGTAGTATGTATGGGAGAGGAGTGCGGGGGGTATGATGGGGGCAGTATGTATGGGAGAGGAGTGCGGGGGGTATTATGGGAATAGTATGTACAGGAGAGGAGTGCAAAGGGTATGATGGGGGTAGTATGTACGGGAGAGGTGTGCAGAGGGTATGATGGGGGTAGTATGTACGGGAGAGGTGTGCGTAGGGTATGAGGGGGTAGTATGTGCGGAAGAGGAGTGAGGAGGATATGATGGGGGTAGTATATATGGGAGAGGAGTGTGGAGGGTATGATTAGGGTAGTATATACGGGAGAGGAGTGTGGAGGGTATGATGGGGGTAGTATATACGGGAGAGGCGTGTGGAGGGTATGATGGGGGTAGTATGGGGAGGGATTACTTGTAGTATCTGTGGGGTGACCATGGAATGATGTCCCTCAGCTAGGGAGTAGGAAGCAGCTCGGAGTGATGTCTGTATGAAGTGGTCTGGGGTGATGTAAGCTGGGGGTAGTGGGGGCTGAGAAGTAGTCAGATAGTAATGTCTATAATAAAAAAAAGCTATTGTGGTCATCTACTAAAATATACAACAATACTACTCAATGAAAACAATCTGTTATAAGATGCTACCCCCCCCCCCCCAGCACTCTGTATGTCCAGATGATGTGAAGGTAATTGATGACCATTCATATAAACCCGTGTTATCCAGGCTCTGAGTCTGGACAATCAGGGGTGTAGACTCACCACATACACACAGGGTTAAGTGAATGGTTATAAATGACTTCACATAATCTGGACAGAGGATGGGGGAAGTTTGTATACATAGTTAGTGTTCTGCTTGGGAGATACTGTGAGTTGGCTGAGCTGTAGATCATCGGGCTGCAGACTCCCCACCCCCATACTCACTCGCTGTCTCTTCCGATTCTGTTGATCTTAACTCTTCAATGCAAAAGAAATCCTCCTGGAACTTTGCACCCTAGGAAACTTTCCTTACTTAAAAAAAAAGTCAGCTCACCTCCTAGTGAGCAGTGGGCAGCCCGAAAGGAGCCACAATGATCTCTTCAGCTCCGCCTCCCTCTCCTCTCAGAACGGCACTAGTGATTGGAGAGGGAGTCAGATATAACAGAGACTGAAGGAGCCTGGAGCGGGGAGACAGAAAGGAGCTTCAGATTCCCAACACACACACCAGCACAGTGTGTGTATTTAGTGAGAAGCAATGACACTGCCGCTGTGACTGTCTCCACAGTGGCAAGTATGCTAATGAATCTCCCCCTCTGCCAGAATGGTCTGTCCGGGTTTCAGGCAGTCTGAAAACCAGACAGATGATTCAAAACCAGGACTGTCCGGGTGAATCCCGAACAGGTGGCAACCCTAGTTTACCATTTAGATTTAGCAGTTCACTGGTTGGTTTCACTTTTTGCACAGAAGCATTCTTTAACCACTTCAATAAAGGGCACTTAAACACCTTCCTGCCCAGACCAATTTTCAGCTTTCAGTGCTGTCGCAGTTTGAATGACAATTGCGCAGTCATCCATCACTGTACCCAAACTACATTTTTATCATTTTGTTCCCACAAATAGAGCTTTCTTTTGGTGGTATTTGATCACCTCTGCCGTTTTTATTTTTTGCTAAACAAATAAAAAAAGACCGAAAATTTTGAAAAAAATAAAAGTTTTGCTTTTCTTTCTGTTTTAAAATTTTGTAAATAAGTAAGTTTTCTCTTTCACTGATGGGCACTGATAAGGTGGCACTGACAGGCACTGATAAGGTGGCACCGATGAGGTGGCATCAATGAGCGAGCACTGACGGACACTGACGATGGGCACTGATATGCGGCACTGATGGGCACTGGTAGGCAGCACTGATGGGTGGCACTGATATGCAGCACTGATGGGCATTGATAGGCGGCACTGATGGGCACTCATGGGTAGCACTGGTGGGCACTGATGGGCACTGATAGGCGACACTGATGGGCACTGAAAGGCTGCAAAGATGGGTTCTTATGGGTGGCACTGATAGGCGGCACTGCTGGGCACTGATGGGCACTGATAGGTGGCACTGCTGGGCACTATTGGGCACTGATGGGCACTGATAGGCGGCACTGATTGGCATTGATACGTGGCACTGATGGGCACTGATACCCGGCACTGATAGGCATCCCTGGTGGCACTGACAGTGGTAGGCATTGTGAGTGGGCACTGATTGGCAGCTGCCTGGGCATTGATTGGCAGCTGCCTGGGCCCAGATTAGTATTTCCCTGGGGATCTAGGGGGGCATACCTGGTGGTCCAGTGTGGTGGCCATCCTGGTGGTCCTGGGTGGCATGATGGTGGTCCTGGGTGGGATCCGAGGGGGGGCTGTGCTGATAAACAATCAGCACAGACCCCCCTTGTCAGGAGAGCAGCCAATCGGTTACGCGGCACTGATAGGCATCCCTGGTGGCACTGACAGTGGTAGGCATTGTGAGTGGGCACTGATTGGCAGCTGCCTGGGCATTGATTGGCAGCTGCCTGGGCCCAGATTAGTATTTCCCTGGGGATCTAGGGGGGCATACCTGGTGGTCCAGTGTGGTGGCCATCCTGGTGGTCCTGGGTGGCATGATGGTGGTCCTGGGTGGGATCCGAGGGGGGGCTGTGCTGATAAACAATCAGCACAGACCCCCCTTGTCAGGAGAGCAGCCGATCGGCTCTCCTCTACTCACATCTGTCAGATGCGAGTGAGGAAAAGCCGATCACTGGCTCTTCCTATTTACATTGTGATCAGCCATGATTGGATTGGTCTCCGTCAGAGACTCTTTACCTAGATCAGTGTTGCGGGATGTCAGACTGAGACACCACAACAGCGATCGCCACGGTGGCGAATGGCATGAGTCAAAGACATTCATTGTTTACAATTGTCATGTGATCTGCTGTGATTGGTCAGTGGAGACTGGCCAAATTTCAATCCATGTGTGAACAAGTTGGTTGTGCATAAGTTGATCTATCGATCGAAAAAAACAAATCCAATGCACATTATAAATACATCCACTTGTTCAAACTAAAGTGAAATTTATATCATCTGTGCCTTAATGCAAGGAAAGAGTTAATAAGGTGCCAGTGGCGGCTGGTGGTATATTGCACCCACAGCCACCCACCCCCCCTCGGTCGGGTCACCCAAAACCCCCCGGTCGTCACCAGCCCCGAACTTACCGCATCTAGGTGGCGGGCAGCGCTTCCTCTGGGCGATGGCTTCCCTTGATTCTCCTCCTCCTCGGTATCACGGCGGCTTCCTCCCTCCTCCTCCTAAGCCAAAAGGGTCGCTTCTCCTTTCGGCCAATCAAGTGACAGGTTTCAGTACCCGCTTCCTGATTGGATGGGAGGAGAATCAGGAGGACAATAGCGAATATTCATTCGGTGTTGTCACACAACTGGGTGGGCTCGGGGTGCAGTGCTCTGTGCCCCAAACCCACCCTTTTCTGAAGCCTTTTAGAGCCTCTGACTCTAATCATGGCTTCAATAAAAAAAACCCATTGTAATCCATGTCTACATGCTGGGCACCAGACGTATGGATAGAGGGGTGGTGCCCCTGCGCCCTGCATTATGGTCTGCCACTGTAAGGTGCAAAGTCCAAACCAAAAAGGTCCCAATCTATAATCATTAGTTGACACAAACTCAACAACATTCCTGCTAAATCTAAAAGATAAAACTGTACTGAGTTGATTAATAAAGCTTTTTATGCGAATGAGGTCTTGGGACTCATTCACATAGGTGCTATGGCCTGTACAGTGTATATCAGCTCCACCTAGAGCTGTGGGCAGGCATCCTATGTTACTCAGCAGCTATACAAAAGCAGCCACAGGTCCCAATTTTACAGGTGTGTGGATGGACAGTCCCGAACACAGACAGTGTGCATTTGGGGCTAACAGGTGGCTCCAGCCGCATGAACAATCCACTCATTCACACAGCCAGAGTACCTGTGTGAATGGGTCCTTAGGGCTTATTCACACATGAGGTCACAGAGAAAGGGAATGCGGACATAGATTGTTCCATCTCCTTCTCTACAGCCTCAGCTGCACAGATGAATGAATAGGAAGCACTCAGAGGCTTCCTGTTCATTCACAAACTGAAGCATAGTAAACATGGTTTACTATGCTTCAGTGGTGAATAGACACAGTGAGTGATTGGTACTGATCACTCACTGTGTTCATTCAGAAAAGGAAGGGGCCGGTAAATTGGATGTATTTACCGACCCCCAGCTCTCCATCCTGAAATCATGCCCCTGGGTGCCCTACAGCTGCCGGTGGGAGGGAGAAAGAGGAGAGAAGCCGGAAGTGCTGGGAGGAAAAGGGTACACAGGGTGGCCTAGATAGCAGATGAAAGAGGGGCACATAGGAGGGGCCGGGCAGCAAGGGGTGGGGATGATCAGCATGATGGGGGGTGCAAATACTAGAATTGATCCCCCTGCAGTGCAGCCAGAGGGAGGGAGAGGAGAAACTGGCAGCTGCAGGTGGAGCCACAAGAGGATCAGTGTCAGCAATAGGGCAATACAGCTGGACTTCCAGCTCGGTAGGTGCCCAGGCCCCCCTTTTGAGCTGATGGAGCCTGGTACAGGAGGGCTGGCTGTACTGCCTTATCAGCGGCCCAGAAATGGGGGAAGCAAGTAATTTTCTTTCCTTCAACCAGCATGTTGAATAAAAGAAAATGACTTGTGCATGGTCAGCTTTAGTGTTACTCTTTCATATAATGCAGTATAGCGAAAATTATTTGGAAACAGCTACTACCAAGTTAGCTGCTACAGCAGGGAATGATGGGTTCAAATACCCTACTGGTAATAAAAAAAAAAATTACAAGTTAAATGGACAAGATAACAGAGCTTCAGCAGTTTTTTTTTTTTGAGAAACTAGCATGTTTTTGCTGAATCTGTCTGCTTGTATTTATTTTACAATATGTTACAAAAATTTGTTTTCAGCAACTATTTTCAGTGTCTAGTTACACAACACTAAAACGAACTCTTGACTTCAAGAGACTTTCTGCTAAAGTGTCAGAGAGTTCATTAAAAGATCTATAAGATGACTAGACAATGAAAACAAACATGGGCTTGCCGTTTATTGCTTTAAAAGCATTATTCACAGAGTTTTGAGTTCACAGTAACTCATTCACTTCGTAAATCTTTGTTTCAGCTGAAAAATATCACAGCAAATATCAACATTTATTAATGTCTATAAAATGGAATTATACTCACCTTCACATCTGCGCTGTGGTGTCCCAGAGATTCCCACTGGCCACTGACATTGTCGGCTGGTCTGCTTCCAGGTACCAATATTCAGGTGTTTGGCTGGGCAGAGATGGCAGCAAGAATTGTACACTGATCTGTACAGGTACAGTTCAGTGTATAAGGCAGACAGGCAGGTAAGAAACTTTTTGTATTCACTTGCAATTTGCCTTTTGAATTTGCTGGAAAATTTGACTGCTCCTGAGGGAATCAATTTCTTTAGCAGAGCCCCTCCCTCTTTGCATGCCATAGCTTTCTCCTTCTTTGGGGTGTAATTACTAATTACCCTTGATACTGGCCCAGCTACTATTCCCCTCCTATTCGCCTCCCTACATTACCTTTTTTGTAGCTGTCAAAAGAGGAGTGTAGTGGAATATGAGTGTCATTTGAGTGACATCTCTGTACCTTCTGGGTTGCTGTTAATACATCCAAGATGGCACTCTCAGGGCTTTTGGTTGTCTACAAGAGAGTCTTTTACAGGATAAATGCACATTTAGCTTTATAAAAAGATGTTTATTGAAATCAATGACCTGGCTACTATTCCCCTCCTATTCGCCTCCCTACATAACCTTTTTTGTAGCTGTGAAAAGAGGAGTATAGTGGAATATGAGTGTCATTTGGGTGACATCTCTGTACCTTCTGGGTTGTTGTTAATACATCCAAGATGGCACTCTCAGGGCTTTTGGTTGTCTATAAGAGAGTCTTTTACAGGATAAATGCACATTTAGCTTCATAAAAAGATGTTTATTGAAATCAATGACGTGGCTACAAGGCCTCGTTGGAGGAATAATGTGCATTGATATGGGTGATGGGCAAACTGACCTTGGTTCATTTTGCAGAGGTATCTGCAAACCCAACCTGAAATTTGTGAACTCTGAACATTGTGTCTAAACCCCAATAAAATTTATAGGAAGCTGAATCTTGTAATTTTTTTTCTGCCCTTTTTCAAGGCCATTCTACAAGTTCTTGGTAAAAAATGCAAGGGGAGCTGTGCACTGCCATGGGAGACATGCACCAATGCAAAGAAGTAAAAAAAAAAGTACAGCTCAGTGGGGAGCCAGTGTTTTAATAAGACTGAGGCTGGATTCACACCTATGCATTTTTAGTGCTTTTTGCATTTTGCAGATTTGCACTACAGAACGTGTTCCATAGGAAACCATGTTAAATGGACTGTAGTGCAAATCTGCAAAATGCAAAAAGCACTAAAAATGCATAGGTGTGAATCCAGCCTTAAAGGGCAACATTACCAATACATATGTCCTTTTAATAACATGCTTGGAGAATGCCTTGTCCTCCATATAAAGTGTCACACCTGTGACATTTAGAAAGAAAAAAAATACATTGCTGCTAAATGACATTTTCTTCCCTTGCTTGCTCCTGTATGTAAACAAAGTGGTCAGGGGATCCCGAGTCATGACAATATTTGGTCAATAATGACATCTAGCAGCACTGGCCAGTTTGTTGACCTTCAGCTGCTGGCTGGGTTGCTGTCATTTTAGTCCAATGGGAGAGGATCGTTGGCACGGGTAAGTGTGTTTGTGTTGGTGGGTCGCCGAGGTGTAATGCATTGTGACTAAGCAGTGGATCTATGTTACTGGATGATGATATCAAACTCTTAACCTAGATAGAGGTCTGGTTTAGCATTTTAGGGGGGACTTTTTTAATCAAAGGTAATGTTCTAGTATGAATTTGGAAGAGGGCCCAATGCAAAAAAAAATAGAAAAACAACATGGAGTCTCCCCAAAATCCATACCAGACCATTATCCAGGTGAAAAGTCTGACTGGCCAGAAAAGGGAGGGGCAATGAGTTTGCGCTCCCCTTCTAAACCATACCTGGCCATTTTAGAAGGCACTTGTCAAAAGACCCCCCCCCCAGCATGGCATCATGTCCCCATGTTGATAAGGACAAGGACTTCATGCCCACATCTTTGGCCTTCTGAATGTAGGGGTCTATGTGGGTATTTATTGGGATTTTTGAAGCCCCTTTTAAAGGGGGACCCCAGATATCTGCCACCTAAAAGAATAAGTGGGGGGGGGGAAATAGTACCACTTGCTGCTCATTTACAAAAAAAGAAGTAAAAAGAAGATAAACACACAAACACAGTTGGCATTATTTTATTTAAAATATAAAACAAAAAAACACATCCAACTGTGATAAGCCATCATTATTCACATGATCTAGTAATGTATATCCATTGTCAATCAAAATAAGTGATGCCCCAATAACCTGCCAACAGGAACATAACAACCCCCACGATGGTCCTCTCTTGCCAGGCTCCCATCGCAACTAATAGTTGCTTACGTTCCTGCAGCACCAGGGAACCTGACCGACACCATTGACCAAACATGGTCATAACTAACAAGGGTTAAATAAGATTGTCAGCACGTGGGCCGTCTGGCCAGAAAACGTCAATTAGTTGCAGTAGTAAAACGACCACTAAATTAATTGATGCAGCTGGAGATTAGGGCAGACCAGCTGGCTAAATCTGGCTATTTAATTCACCAAACCTTGTGTAGCTAGAGTTCATGAAACTAACTGAGCATAAATTGAATCCCTAATGGACATCACCAGATATGTACAAGAAATGTATCAAGTACCAAAGTACTATAAGGGGGAGATAAAAAACAGTGGGAGATAAATAATCAACAATAATTGCCAGTAGCATGGACATCCCATGAATACTGATATATCCCTATACTTATTCATCCCTTATTCATGCCACAGAATGTAGCATTATGTGACCCAGGTCAATACCTCATTTAAGGGTCTTAATGCTTTCAATAGCTGAAAAATGTACAGTATCTCAAAAAAGTGAGTACACCCCTCACATTTTTGTAAACAACAATGTGAGGGGTGTACTCCCATTTTTGGCAAATGTCCAAATTGGGCCCAAAGTGTCAATATTTTGTGTAGCCACCATTATTTTCCAGCACTCCCTTACCCCTCTTGGGCATGGAGTTCACCAGAGCTTCACAGGTTGCCACCGGAGTACTCTTCCACTCCTCCATGACGACATCATGTAGCTGGTGGATGTTAGAGAACTTGCACTTCTCCACCTTTCGTTTGAGGATGCCCCACAGATGCTCAATTGGGTTTAGGTCTGGAGACATGCTTGGTCAGTCCATCACCTTTACCCTTAGTTTCTTTGGCAAGGCAGCGGTTGTCTTAGAGGTGTGTTTGGGGTCGTTATCATGCTGGAATACTGCCCTGCAGCCCAGTCTCCGAAGGGAGGGAATCATGCTCTGCTTCAGTATGTCACAGTACATGTTGGCATTCATGGTTCCCACAATGAACTGTAGCTCTCCAGTGCCGGCAGCACTGATGCAGCCCCAGACCATGACACTCGCACCACCATGCTTGACTGTAGGCAAAACACACTTGTCTTTGTACTCCTCACCTGGTTGCCGCCACACACACACTTGGCACTGTCTGAACCAAATAAGTTTATCTTGGTTTTGGCAGACCACAAGACCTGGTTTCAGTAATCAATGTCCTTAGACTGCTTGTCTTCAGCAAACTGCGGGCTTTCTTGTGCATCATCTTTAGAAGAGGCTTCCTTCTGGGACCACAGCCATGCAGACCAATTTGATGAAGTGTGCAACGTATGGTCTGAGCACTGACAGGCTGACTTCCCAACCTCTTCAACTTCTGCAGCAATGCTGGCAGCACTCGTACGTCTATTTCCCAAAGCATGTGCACTCAACTTCTTTGGTCGACCATGGCAAGGCCTGTTCTGAGTGGAACCTATCCTGTTAAACCACTGTATGGTCTTGGCCACCATACTGCAGCTCCATTTCAGGGTCAACCTTCTTATAGCCTAGGTCATCTTTATGTAGAGCAACAATTCTTTTTTTCAGATCCTCAGAGAGTTCTTTGCCATGAGGTGCCATGTTGAACTTCCAGTGACTAGTATGAGAGAGTGAGAGCGATAACACCAAATTTAACACACCTGCTCCCCATTCACACCTGAGACCTTGTAACACTAATGAGTCACATGACACAGGGGAGGGAAAATGGCAAATTGTCCCCAATTTGGACATTTTCATTTAGGGGTGTACTCACTTATGTTACCAGCGGTTTAGACATTAATGGCTGTGTGTTGATTTATTTTGAGGGGACAGCAAATTTACACTGTTATACAAGCTGCACACTCACTACTTTACATTGTAGCAAAGTGTCATTTCTTCAGTGTTGTCACATGAAAAGATATAATAAAATATTTACAAAATTGTGAGGGGTTTACTCACTTTTGTGAGATACTGTAACTAGGAACAATTATGTCCTGCCAACCAAAAATGTTTTGCCACAGACAATGAAAAATCAGCCATCTTAAAGTTGCATCTGTGCTCACCTATACTCAACCTAACTTCTATGTTTGTTTTTCCCACATATTCTAATCCACAAGGACACTTAAGTAAATAATGTTCTGATTACAACAAGTGAAAAAGGATTTGATAGGAAATCTTTTACCCTTATGCGCAAAGGAACTACAACAAATAACAAAATTACACTGGGCACAGTGGCCACAGAGAAACATGCCCTGTGGTGACTGGAAGTTCATGAGCCAGGTGGTATTAACATTGGATCTGGCTTAACGCTGGAAATCAGCTTGTATCACAGCATTTCTCACTATATGAGACCACTTATGAACAAATATGGGGGTTCTCTGAATACCTCCTCTAACTTCGGGTCACTAGTCAAAACTCCCCAATGCTTCCTAATAATATGCTGCATTTGGGGGGTTTGCATGACTAGGTAAATATCACAGGAATCCATTTGGATGGAACTTGCATTGAAACTGATTGTAAAGGTAGAATGTTTTTATCTTAATGCATTCTATGCATAAAGATAAAAAGCATTTTGTGTGCAACAGCCCTCCTTCAGACTCCCTAATACTTACCTGAGCCCCATCTCAATCCAACAATGTTGTAGGAATGTCTCGGACTCCCCTCCTCATTGGTTGAGACAGCAGTTTGGCGCCGCTGCTGTCAATCAAAGTCAGTCAGCCAATGAGGAGAGAAAGGGGGTGATGCCTTGCTGTGGCTTTGTGTGTGAATAGACACAGGGAGCTGTGGCTTAGTTCAGGTGCCCCCATAGGAAGCTGCTTGCTGTGGGGGCACTTAACAGGAGGGAGGGGTCAGGAGCACCAAAGAGGCACCCGAGACGAGGAGGATCTGGGCTGCTCTGTGCAAAAGCACTACACACAGCAGGTAAGTATGACATGTTAGTTATTTTTAATTAAAAAAATGTAATTAAAAAAAAAAAAACAAGTATATAAATAGTATCACTTTAAGCAAGGATATATTATCTACCCACTTCTTCTGGCTGTGACAAAACTATGACAAAAAATACACTAAACTGTAAATAAGCAAATTACTCTAAAAATCTAGAGGTTATCATTTTTCACTTACAGCTTTCAGAGTTTATTAAAGTCCACTCAAACCATACATTTTCTGAAAATATAGGACCAGTAGAATAAAAAGAACATGCTACTGATTTGTTAGGCCCAGCAATAATTGCACCAATTTTTATCAAAACAATATTTTCACTAAAAATACACTAAAATCATTATTAATGGACAGAAACAAAGCATAACTTAAAAAATTCCTGCTTAATTCCTTTTAAATATAAAATTTAAAACTGTATTGATTAACTAGATAACATACACTGTATTGTAAAAAGTATTGGGACGCCTGCCTTTACATGCACATGAACTTTAATGGCATCCCAGTCTTAGTCCGTAGGGTTCAATATTTAGTTGGCCCACCCTTTGCAGCTATGACAGCTTCATCTCTTCTGGGAAGGCTGTCCATAAGGTTTAGGAGTGTGTCTATGGGAATGTTTGACCATTCTTCCAGGAGCGCATTTGTGAGGTCAGGCACTGATGTTGGACGAGAAGTCCTGGCTTGCAGTCTCCGTTCTAATTCATCCCAAAGGTGTTCTATCGGGTTGAGGTCAGGACTCTGTGCAGACCAGTCAAATTCCTCCACCCCAAACTTGCTCATCCATATCTTTTTTTTTTCCACAAAAGTTTTTATTGAATATAAATAAGTAATGTTTACAATACGTACATTATAACAGTTATAATGGGATCCAGAACAACTTAAATCAATATCTTTGAAAAGACATTATATGAAATTTCAAAAAAGTATAAAGTTTAATAACATAGTCTATTATGGGTCACAGAATTTACATCGTATACGTAGTGCCATTGAGACCAGTATCTCCAGGTCCAACTATGGCTATGTTTTGTTCATTTATCTTGACCACCGATTTGTCAGTGGATCCCCGATTAATAGTGATAGGGTACCTAGCTCTTCAAGGTAATAAGAGATGGAGGAAAGAGAAAAGACTGAAAGAAAGGATGAAGAGAAAGGGAGAAAAAGAAAAGAGGAAAAGAAAGGAGAGAGAGAGGAAAGAAAGAAAAAAAAGAGGGGGGAGGGGAAGATGGAGGGTAGGGTTAGATTGGGGGCCGCCTCCCGATCCAGTCACAGACCAACCAACAAAGGAGGGTAATGACTGGGGGTGTATGGAATCAATTCAGCTGTTTGTATGCAGAGTGGGAAAATGGACTCTGTAACTTTCAGTGATTTTGAAATGTGTGCAACAAGCCCAGGTATTCATGAATTTTTGTATGCTCATCCATATCTTTATGGACCTTTCTTTGTGCACTGGTGAGCAGTCATGTTGGAACAGGAAGGGGTCATCCCCAAACTTTTCCCACAAAGTTGGGCGCACGAAATTGTCCAAAATGTCTTGGTATGCTTTATGAGTTCCCTTCACTGGAACTAAGGGGCCAAGCCCAACCACTGAAAAACAACCCCACACCATAATCCCCCCTCCACCAAATGCTTTGAACCAGTGCACAAAGGAAGGCTGGGAGCAAACTTGAACACATAGTTGTGCACTGAAGCTGCTGGAAGAACAAAACAAAAAAACAAAGTAGTTATAAGTAAGAACTATTTCTACCAGTTGCATGGTAAAGTCTGTAACGTTCCATGTATTTTAATTCCCATGGCCTCACCTATGCACTCGCCAGATATATATATAGTACCTGCCCTCTTGATAGTCTTCAATAACCAGTATATAATATTACGTCTAAACCTAGTTTTGTAGTCAAAAAACCTAGTCAAAATCTGTTTATGATAATTTTCTAATACACTGTTCTGAGCATCCAATAATGAAGGATAGTTCCTGACCGTGGACAAGTGCCTCTGCCCAGGAAGGTAATGCACCTGCTGCTGTTTCAGATTTTTCTATTTCTCTTTGAAGTTCCTGAATTGTTAACCTCCCTGGCAGTTTTCCCGAGTGTGGCTCGGGGTTAAATTTCAGCACCATTAGCGGTAACCCCGAGCCACACTCGGGATTGCATTGCAGGACCTCGGTGAGGTATACATACCTTGTCCCCAGGATCCTGCTATGTCCCCCCGCTGTGTCCGTGGGCTCTGTCCTGGCCTGTGTGCCAGGCTCCGTTCCCTGCGAGCGTTGCGACGCACGGGGGCGGAGCCCGGCGGCAAATTCAAAAAAGTGAAAAATCGTAATACATACAGTACACTGTAATCTTACAGATTACATTACTGTATGAAATTATTTCACATCCCTTTTGTCCCCAGTGCTTTGTCCAATGCCCTGTATACAGTTTTAAATTATATATACTGTTTATTAGGCCTGGAAACTTGAGATTGTCCATAGCAACCAAAAAGTGTCCCTTTACGTCAAAAGTGGTTTTAGACCAGCTAGAAAACAGCGATAGTAAATTAGAACACGTGCAGAATTGAGCGATAGCGAATCGTGGGGAAATTAATTTTATTATTATTATTTTTTATAATTATTTATATTTATTTATTATATTATAATTTTTGATTTTGTGTTTCAAACTTCATCATACCCGGGATATCTATTAGACTCTTGGTGGACAGATTTAAGTGTGTTATTGCTAAGAATTACAGGCCTACAATATAAAACGCCAAATTTCTATGCAAAATAATTGTACCGCTTTGAGACGCAAAAATCTGACATAATTATACCGCCAGGGAGGTTAAGACAAATAGTTACAAGCTGCATTTGTTCAAAATCCCAAAGCAATCCTCACAAAATGTTAGCTATTCTACCAAGATAACAGAATAAAGCTGGTACTGTATACCTTTCTTTTAGATGTCGTCCAGTTGCTTCTGAATGTATTGAATATTCCTAATAAAGGGGTTATCTGTGCTCGCATCACTGACTATTATTCGATCCACCTTGGCTTGATTATATACTAGAGGGTCTGCTTTTTTATTGGTCAAAGTCCACAAATTTCATGACACGAGCATGGGGTGAAAAAATAACCTGTAGAGGAAACCTCAAAATTAGTAAAACAAAATATTGAATAATGCAAACCCAAATCAGAACATCAGTACATAAAGAGTCAATTACATAAGTATGAATGCTATAACTATGTATTGGATTTCCAAAAAAAATCCAGAAATAATACACTTGAAATAAAAAATAGGCTGCACTCCAAACAATTACCTTTTTAAATTTCATGTATTTCTGAAAGGAAGTATAAGATAAAGACATACAAATAAATTGTATTATGCACAATATCTGCCCACAGTTCTTCTATCTAGACTGAAGTAGGCTCACAGCTAGAAGAACCTTATAAAAAGTATTAATAAAAGTTAAGCGTTCTCACAAAACCTTGGAAACAAAAAACATCAATAACTCATCTCAATTCATTTGAACAAACACAGTCCACATAATGTAATAAATCCTTAAACAAAAATATGAAAAAGTCCATATAAAGCAGTCCTTATAAAACTACAAAGACCGTGTCTCTTAATGGAAAAGTTCTCACAAACTTGCTTCAATTAGTGCTCCACCACTGTGTGAACAAGATGGACTTTTACCAGCAATACAATATAAATACGCCTTTGATAACTTGGGGTATCACCTGTTTTCTAATAGCAGTAGATGGGATCCACATACATAGTGCTTTATGGAAGTGAGCCAGCCACTGATCTCTCAGTCACCTTCTCTCTCTCCCCTGCAGCTCAGACCCAGAAAAAATAGGATTCCAATATAGTTTCATTCCATTTTAATACAAGTAGAAAGGAAAAAAACAGTTGCACACTTACAATTAATGGTGCTCAGGTCAGCACCAACATAAACAGTCTGGTTTAAATTATAAACCGTGTGCCGCTCAGACAAGACAGCGTGTGTTGAAGCTGATAGACTTGCTAACCAAACCCAACAGGAAGTGACGTCACGGATCATGGTCACGCAGCCTCAATGCATTTTGCATATAGCGTCATCAGGAAGCTTTGGACTTCGAACTGATGGTGGACGAGGAGGACTGCATTTACTCTAGGACCCACTTTAAACCCAGTGTGGGTAACTCATACCTCCATGCCCTTAATCATCATCATCCTAGATGGATCAGTGACCAGTGTGAAAAAACATTAATCACTGCAGTATGTTACATAGTTACATAGTTACATAGTATGTGAGGTTGAAAAAAGACACAAGTCCAACCTATGTGTGTGATTATATGTCAGTATTACCTTGTATATCCCTGTATGTTGTGGTCATTCAGGTGCTTATCCAATAGTTTTTTGAAACTATGGATGCCCCCCCTCACTGAGACCACTGCCTGTGGAAGGGAATTCCACATCCTGGCCGCTCTTACAGTAAAGAACTCTCTACGTAGTTTATGGTTAAACCTCTTTTTCTTCTCATTTTAATGAGTGGCTACGTGTCTTGTTAAAGTCCCTTTCGCAGAAAATTTCTATCCCTATTGTGGGGTCACCAGTGTGGTATTTGTAAATTTAAATCATATCCCCTCTCAAGCATCTCTTCTCCAGAAAGAATAAGTTCAGTGCTCGCAACCTTTCTTCATAACTAATATCCTCCAGACCCTTTATTAGCTTTGTTGCTCTTCTTTGTACTCGCTCCATTTCTAGTACATCCTTCCTAAGGACTGGTGCCCAGAACTGGAAAGCATACTCCAGGTGAGGCCAGACCAAAGTCTTGTAACGTGGGAGAATTATCGTTTTATCCCTGGAGTTAATCCCTTTTTTAATGCATGCCAATATTCTGTTTGCTTTTTTAGTAACATCTTGGCATTGCTTCCCATTGCTGAGCCTATCACCTACAGAGGCGTATCTAGGGTATGGCAGCCATGGCAAGTGCCATGGGCGCCCTAGGGGGGGCGGCAAAAAAGCACAAAAAATAAAGTCCCACTACCCGTCCTCTCGCGGCCGCCTCCCGCTATACTCTTGTCCCCGGCGCCACGACCGGCCTGCTGGAGCGCAGCGCCGGCACAGCAAATTAGCAAGTGAGGAGGCCAGGAGGGAAGCCAGTGACAGGCGCCCCCCCTGACGGCCGATGAGTTGGTCTGGCCAGAGTGACCGCCCCTGGGTCATCTACGCAGAGATAGAGTAACTGGCAGAGGCGGAGCCTAATGCTCCGCCCAGGGCCGGATTAACATAGGGGCTGGTGGAGCTGCAGCTCCAGGCCCCTCCCGCAATATAGGCACATGGAAGTGGCTTGTCAATTCCTGTGTGCCTTCCTGAAGGAAGAGGAGCCCTCTGTGTACACATGGAGGAGACAAGTCAGTGCAGCCAGTCCTGTCTCTGTCGATGCCTGACCCCTATCACAGGATCTGTTCACTCACACAGATCCTCCATGTCTGGGGGAGGGGCGCTGATGTCCTAACCAGCAGGAGCCCGGGAGGAAGGACATCTCCCATACTGTTATGATAAGGTCAGTACATTTGTTAGGGGGATGTTGTGTAATTATTGTGCTAGGGGACAGACTGCTGCTTCCCCCATGTAATGTGCTCTCTTGTGCCCAGTGCCCACCATGTCATGTGCCTTGCAGTGCCCACTATGTAATGTGCTGTGCCCACCATGTCCTGTCATGTGCATTGCAGTGCCCCCATGTAATGTGCTGTGCCCACCATGTCATGTGCCTTGCAGTGCCCCCATGTAATGTGCTGTGCCCACCATGTCCTGTCATGTGCATTGCAGTGCCCACTATGTAAAGTGCTGTGCCCACCATGTCATGTGCCTTGCAGTGCCCCCATGTAATGTGCTGTGCCCACCATGTCCTGTCATGTGCATTGCAGTGCCCACTATGTAAAGTGCTGTGCCCACCATGTCATGTGCCTTGCAGTGCCCCCATGTAATGTGCTGTGCCCACCATGTCATGTCATGTGCCTTGCAGTGCCCCCCATGTAATGTGCTGTGCCCACCATGTCATGCCATGTCATGTGCCTTGCAGTGCCCCCCATGTAATGTGCTGTGTCCAGTATGTCATTTGCTGTACATTGCAGTGCCCACCATGTAATGCGCTGTGCTGACCATGTCATGTGCTGTGCATTGCATTGCCCTTCATGTGATGTTCAGTGCCCACTATGTCATGCTGTGCCTTGCAGTGCCCACCATGTCATGTGCTGTGCCTTGCATTGCCCACCATGTAATGTGCAGTGCCCACCATGTCATGTGATGTGCCAACCATGTCATGTGCAATGCCCACCATGTCATGGCTGTGCCTTGCAATGCCCGCTATGTAATTTGCAGTGTCCACCATGTCATGTGCTGTGCCATACAGTGATCCCACCATGTAATGTGCAGTGCCCACCGTGTAATGTGCAGCGCCCACCATGTCATGTGCACTTCCCACCATGTCATGTGCTATGCTGTGCCCACCCTGCCATGTGTTGTGCCCAGCATGTAGTGTGTTGTGCCCACTGTGTAATGTGCTGTGCTGTTCAACAGTGCCCACCATGTCATGTGCAGTTCCTAACATGTAATGTGCAGTTGCATTTCCCACCATGAAACGTGCTATGCCATGCAGTGCCCACCATGTAATGTGTTGTGCCCACCATAGTTACATAGTAGGTGAGGTTGAAAAAAGACACAAGTCCATCAAGTCCAACCTATGTGTGTGATTATGTGTCAGTATTGCATTGTATATCCCTGTATGTTGTGGTCATTCAGGTGCTTATCTAATAGTTTCTTGAAGCTATCAATGCTCCCTGCTGAGACCACCGCCTGTGGAAGAGAATTCCACATCCTTGCCGCTCTTACAGTAAAGAACCCTCTACGTAGTTTAAGGTTAAACCTCTTTTCTTCTAATTTTAATGAGTGGCCACGAGTCTTGGTAAACTCTCTTCTGCGAAAAAGTTTTATCCCTATTGTGGGGTCACCAGTCCGGTATTTGTAAATTGAAATCATATCCCCTCTCAAGCGTCTCTTCTCCAGAGAGAATAAGTTCAGTGCTCGCAACCTTTCCTCATAACTAAGATCCTCCAGACCCTTTATTAGCTTTGTTGCCCTTCTTTGTACTCGCTCCATTTCCAGTACATCCTTCCTGAGGACTGGTGCCCAGAACTGGACCGCATACTCTAGGTGCGGCCGGACCAGAGTCTTGTAGAGCGGGAGAATTATCGTTTTATCTCTGGAGTTGATCCCCCTTTTAATGCACCATGTAATCTTATGTGCCATTCAGTGCCCACCATGTAATGCGCTGTGCCCACCACGTCATGTGCTGTGCCATGCAGTGCCCACCATGTAATGCGCTGTACCCACCATGTAATGTGCTGTGTCATGCAGTGCCCACCATGTCATGTGCAGTGCCCATCATGTAAATTGCTGTGCAGTGCTCACCATGTCATGTGCTGTGTTGTGCCCACCATGTCATGTGCTGCACCATGCAGTGCCTACCATGTAATATGCTGTACTCACCATGTAATGTGCTGTACATTGTCTACCATGGCATGTGCCGTGCAGTACCCACAATGGAATGTGGTGTGCAGGGCTCATCATGTCATATGCAGTGTCCACCATTTAATGTGCTGTGCTCACAATGTAATGTGCTGTGCTGTGTCATGCAGTGCCCACCTTGTCATGTGCTGTGCAGTGCCCACCATGCTATGTGCAGTACCCACTATATAATGTGTTGTGCCCACCATATAATGTTCTGTGCAGTGCCCACTTGTAATGTCCAGTGCCCACCATGTAATGTGCTCAGCTGTGCCTGCCATGTCATGTGCTGTGCCCACCATATAAGGTCCTGTGCCCACTGTGTGCATGTGCTGTGCCCACCATGCAATGTGTTGTGTTGTGCAGTACCAACCATGTCATGTGCTGTGTCCACCATATAATGTACTGTGCCTACCTTGTAATGTGCTGTATTGGGCAGTGCCAACCGCGTAATGTGCTGTGCCCACCATTAAATGTGCTGTATCCATGTATCCACCATGTAATGTGTTGTGCCAACCATGTGATGTACTGTGCTATACCCCCCCCCCGTGTAATGTACTATGCTGTGCCCCCCACAGACTCACCCCCTCACTCCCACCCCCCTCTCTCTCTCATCCCCTCTCTTTCACCCTGTTCTCTCTCTCACCCCCTTCACCCCCTACCACCCTCTCTCTCTTTCACCCTCTCTCTGTTCCCCTTTCTCTCTCTCTCTCTCTCTCTCTCTCTCTCTCTCTCTCTCTCTCTCCCCCCTCTCTCTCTTTAATTTAAATTTAACAAAAAATTGTTTGCGTTTTCATTTTATTTATTTTCATAAAAAGGCCCACCAACATCCTTAGCACCAGGCCCATGATGCTCTTAATCTGGGCCTGTCTATAGGGGAACATGGAGGCTGGCGACCAGGAGAAGAAAGAGACATCAGAGTAGAAAACCAATTGAACCCCCCCCAGGCAGCAGCAGCAGGTACTAGTACTGTACAGCACCTGTCACCATGATATTGATCATCTTGTGCATGTGTACCAGTAACCAGCACCAACTTCAAAGCAAGCAATCAAATATAGTGCTCAAACAATTTGGATTAAATAAATATGCTTAGCCATAGATATCATAAAGTGTAAAAAAGTGATTTGTGTTAGTAGTACCTGCTTTTGCACAAATCACTTTATTACACTTTATTTATGATATCAATGGCTAAGCATATTTATTTAATCCATATTGAGCACTATATTTGATTGGCTACTTGCTTCTGCTTGGGCCTGGCATACACACACACACACGCACATGATGATGACTTAGACCCCTTTCACACTGAGCCGCCCCGGGCGTCAGCGGTAAAGCAGCGCTATTGTAGCGCCGCTTTACCGTTGTTTTAGCAGCGCTATTCGGCTGCTAGCGGGGGCGGTTTAACCCCCGCGAGCGGGCAAAAAAAGGGTTAAATCCACAAAATGCCGCTGCAGCAGCGCTTTGCCGGCGGTATGGCAGCACTGCCCCATTGTTTTCAATGGGCAGGAGCGGTGGAGGAGAGGTGTATTCACCGCTCCTCCACCGCTGCAAAGAAGCTGCTGGCAGGACTTTTTGTGACATCCTGCCAGCGCAGCGCCCTCAGTGTGAAAGCACTCAGGCTTTTACACTGAGTTTGTAGCTGAGGCTTTTTTCAGGCGCTATGCTGGCGCTATTTTTAGCGCTGTAGCACCTGAAAAATGCCTCCAGTGTGAAAGGGGTCTTAAAGTCATCATGGGCGATTCTGCGTGTGTGCCGAGCAGACTGGGCCGGCGCTACCACTAGGCAAACTAGGCAGCCTAGAGCACCCGGTCGCTGGTGATTCTACTCCCTTTCTACCTCTGTACAGTGTCAGAGGCGATGGCACAGCATTTTTGGGTGCTGGTAAGGCCGCATTTATGGGTGCTGATGTTACTGTATTTATGGGTGCTGATGTTACTGAATTTTTGGGTGCTGGACAGGGGCGCAGTTTCAGGTCTTGCCATAGGCGCCATTTTCACTAGATACGCCTCTGATCACCTACTATGACCCCCAGGTCCTTTTCCATCCTAGATTCCCCCAGAGGTTATCCCCCTAGTGTATAGATTGCATTCATATTTTTACCACCCAAATGCATTATTTTACATTTTTCTACATGAAACCTCATTTGCCATGTAGTTGCCCACCCCATTAATTTGTTCAGATTTTCTTGCAAGGTTTCCACATCCTGCTGAGAAGTTATTGCCCTGCTTAGCTTAGTATTGTCTGCAAATACAGAGATTGAACTGTTTACCCCATCCTCCAGGTCATTTATGAACAAATTAAATAGAATTGGTCCCAGCACAGAACCCTGCAGGACCCCACTACCCACCCCTGACCATTCCGAGTATTCCCCATTTATCACCACCCTCTGAACTCGCCCCTGTAGCCTGGTTTCAATCCATGTACTCACCCTAAGGTCCATGGCAACGGGCCTTATTTTGTACAGTAAATGTTGATGGGGAATAGGGATGAGCCGAACACCCCCCTGTTGGGTTCGCACCAGAACATGCGAACAGGAAAAAAGTTTGTTCGAACACGCGAACACCCTTAAAGTCTATGGGACACGAACATGAATAATCAAAAGTGCTAATTTTAAAGGCTAATATGCAAGTTATTGTCATAAAAAGTGTTTGGGGACCTGGGTCCTGCCCCAGGGGACATGGATCAATGCAAAAAAAAGTTTTAAAAACGGCCGTTTTTTCAGGAGCAGTGATTTTAATAATGCTTAAAGTCAAACAATAAAAGTGTAATATCCCTTTAAATTTCATACCTTGGGGGTGTCTATAGTATGCCTGTAAAGGGGCGCATGTTTCCTGTGTTTAGAACAGTCTGACAGCAAAATGACATTTTAAAGGAAAAAATTCATTTAAAACTACCATATTGCATTGCCGACAATACACATAGAAGTTCATTGATAAAAACGGTATGGGAATTCCCCAAAGGGGAACCCCGAACCAAATTTAAAAAAAAAAAATGACGTGGGAGTCCCCCCAAATTCCATACCAGGCCCTTCAGGTCTGATATGGATATTAAGGGGAACCCCGGCCAAAATTTATAAAAAAAATGACGTGGGGTTCCCCCTAAATTCCATACCAGACCTGATTTTAAGGGGAACCCGCGCCAAAAAAAAAAAAAACGGCGTGGGGTCCCCCCAAAGATCCATACCAGACCCTTATCCGAGCACGCAACCTGGCAGGCCGCAGGAAAAGAGGGGGGGACGAGAGTGCGGCCCCCCCCTCCTGAACCGTACCAGGCCACATGCCCTCAACATTGGGAGGGTGCTTTGGGGTAGCCCCCCAAAACACCTTGTCCCCATGTTGATGAGGACAAGGGCCTCATCCCCACAACCCTGGCCGGTGGTTGTGGGGGTCTGCGGGCGGGGGGCTTATCGGAATCTGGAAGCCCCCATACTTAGTACTAAGTATGGTAAGTATTGATAAAGTACAGTATGAGCGAAAGGGCATCTATTGGCTCTACGCGTTTCATGGCGACTGCCACTCTTCAGGAGCAAGTATGAGGTAGATGTCTGTATGTATTAAAACACATAGTTAATTTATAGGGTAAACTAAAGTAATCATTGTTTTGGATAGGAAAAGGAGAGGGGGAATAACCCCAATTTACCACAACTACTTACAGAGATGTCAATGGGACTAGGTGAAGGCATGAAGGGCCGGAGGGCCGACCGGATGTAGACATCAGTCCCGGGAGCTGAGGTGGACAAACCCGGGCGTAGATGTATCGCCAAAAGGAGAAAATGTTCCCCAGGGAGGGGCCCCCATAGGTAGAAAGGAAATAGTGTAGCACGAGAGTGTAGCTGTCTGTGAAAAAGGAAATATGAGGTGAAATGAAAGAGGGGTATGACAATGGATGTGTTGCTAAAAGAAGACCAGTAATGAAAAAGATATTAATAGAACAAGTTATATGACAGGAACCATCCAGTGGTAATAGTGTCATGAAAAATACCTATGGTATTATTTCATCATGGTAACATTATGAATTTATTATGTCATTATTTTATTATGGTATCATTACCACTACTGTTACCATTTTTTACATCAATAAACCATTGACTACTAATTGTTGCCTTGTAATGTTGTTATCAATGCCCATAGTTTTAATATACCTAGTACTGCCCATTTTCATATGTATCGTGATTTCTCCAGGGATGCATTCTTCATATAAAGTCCCACCCTCCTTTCTCCTTATCAATTAACAGGGATGGAGGCGCTTGGCGGTGGTAGCCCTGCGTTCTCATATAAAGTCCCAATTGGTTGCTCTTTGCTCTTTGTTTTGCATATATACAACAGGGATGGAAGCATGCACCCTACCCTTATACATTTACGCTGGTACTTTCCATTGTCATGGTTACTTAGGTCTTGTATATTTAAACACATTGCTTTTACTTATCATTGAGAGATACATAATACTATAGGTTTTTAGGAGCTGAGCTTTGCTGTTTACCATGTTGTTATGGCTACTTGGGGTGCTATGGGTACTAGGCTGGGTTACGTTCAGGGCTGGTATATTCCGGCCGGGGCCTGCCCAGTTCCGGGAGCTGGGATGCGCTCCTGGGGCCCTCCCCCTCCCCCTTCTTCCCTCTCCGGGTCGTTCGGGTATTGGGTGGGCGCCCGATTGCGCATCGGCGTCACGCTTTCCACGCCGCCTGTGCTGCGTCGCATACCCTGTGACGTCAGCGCGGCGACGCTGTGTTTACATCCTACGCCCTCCACGAGGTGATTGGCACCAGACGGGGATGGCGGTTGCCGCTCGCCGTTTTGGCGCCTTCTCCCCTCATTGGCCGCCAGCGTGACGTTGGTGGACACTCCCCCCTTCATTGGAGTGTATATATACTCCTCTCAGTAGATATTTGCTCCCTTCTAGGGTCTGTTACCCCCATGGTTACGACGTACTTTGGATTTAATCAAATTTCACTGCAAACCAGGTATCTTTTTTGTCCCCCCTGTTTACATCTTATCTTGTTTTACCACGTTTTTGCTCTAAATTGTCTCTATCTTGGGTACCTATACCCCAGTATTGGGGTTTTACTAGCATTTACTCTTTCCCATTCACTCTTGTCACCAATTTTCCCCTATACTCTGCACCATAGGTATTTTTCATGACACTATTACCACTGGATGGTTCCTGTCATATAACTTGTTCTATTAATATCTTTTTCATTACTGGTCTTCTTTTAGCAACACATCCATTGTCATACCCCTCTTTCATTTCACCTCATATTTCCTTTTTCACAGACAGCTACACTCTCGTGCTACACTATTTCCTTTCTACCTATGGGGGCCCCTCCCTGGGGAACATTTTCTCCTTTTAGCGATACATCTACGCCCAGGTTTGTCCACCTCAGCTCCCGGGACTGATGTCTACATCCGGTCGGCCCTCCGGCCCTTCATGCCTTCACCTAGTCCCATTGACATCTCTGTAAGTAGTTGTGGTAAATTGGGGTTATTCCCCCTCTCCTTTTCCTATCCAAAACAATGATTACTTTAGTTTACCCTATAAATTAACTATGTGTTTTAATACATACAGACATCTACCTCATACTTGCTCCTGAAGAGTGGCAGTCGCCACGAAACGCGTAGAGCCAATAGATGCCCTTTCGCTCATACTGTACTTTATCAATACTTACCATACTTACCAATTGGATCGTACCAACATATCCAGACACAGCTCTCTACCAGGGAGACACGCTTCTATGAAAATGGCTCTCTATGATGTGCATGATATGAACTCATTATGCTATTATTGTTGCTGTCATTATTATTGTTACACCTATCTACCCAATGTACTTTGTTTTTATATAATATTTAACATTATGAACTTATCATATCATTATTTCATCATGGTAACATTATGAATTTATTATGTCATTATTTTATTTCTGGTATCATTACCACTACTGTTACCATTTTTTACATCAATAAACCATTGACTACTAATTGTTGCCTTGTAATGTTGTTATCAATGCCCATAGTTTTAATATACCTAGTACTGCCCATTTTCATATGTATCGTGATTTCTCCAGGGATGCATTCTTCATATAAAGTCCCACCCTCCTTTCTCCTTATCAACCTGCATACGTTAATCTCATCAGTCAGCAATGAGCTGTCAAGGCGCCAGATACGTGTGTAATGTGGGTAGTTGTAGAGTCATGGAGACAGGGTTGTGGTCAGATAAGAGGGACGGGTCTATGGTGGCTTTGGTGAGATATGTCAGATCATTCTGGGAGAGGAAGAAGTGGTCCAGTCTGGAGTACTTGTTGTGTGGCGGTGAGAAGAAAGTGAAGTCCTTCTCCTTGGGGTGCAACGTACGCCAAGTGTCATGGAGTAATAGGTTGCTTAGTTGCAGTTTGATGGCCCTTAAGGCCCGGTACGTGAGGGAGGATGCCCCGTTCGATGTATCAATAGACGGGGTTAGAGGGACATTGAAATCTCCACCGACAATAAGGGTTCCAGAGTGGAATCTGGAGAGAAATTGCAGAGTTGTGCGGAAAAAGGTGACTTGGCCCAAATTCGGGGCATAAATATTGGCGATTGTAAAGGGTAATTGGTGTAGAGTGCCTTTTATAAAAAGGTATCTACCTAGAGGGTCCCTTTGTATGTCAGTTACCTGGAAGGGACAGTGTTTAGAAATGAGGATGGTTACGCCTTTAGATTTTGCCTCCGAGTTAGAGGCGTGGATTACCGTGGGGAAGTAGCGATTTTGTAGTTTGGGGATGGAATCCATCCGGAAATGCGTTTCCTGTATAAGTGCAATTTGTGCTTTAGATTGTTGGAGGGAATATAGGAGTTTAGACAGTTTTTCTGGAGTGTTGAGACTCCTAATGTTGATAGAGTATAATTTCAGTGATTGAGGTAAGGACTGTGATGTACCCAGGGTGGGATGGATGTCTGATATGGCCGCCATCATAGGGGATTGGGAGGGCAGATGAGGGGCGAGGGAGGAAGGGCGAGGTCTGTTGTGTGAGATGTGTGCATGGATTGAGCGTGTGGGTAGCAAGGGGGAAACCGAAGAGGTGTGGATCTACGTGTCCACTAGCCTCACGAACGTGAGATCGGTGTGGTACAGAGTGTGAACGGACCATAAATCCTTGTAAGGGATATAGCGCCCCGACACAAACCTGTGTGGGGGTTGGCCAAAATCAAGGCAATGGAGAGAGCGCGGGAGTAAGGGTCAGAAGAGAGGACAAGATCTGCCACCACAGGATAGTGTTAAGCAATGGTGGAGGTGTTAAGCCTATGGGACGCCCTTCCGGGTCGTGTGGTGATGACCTTAGTGGGTGTGTGGTAGGGCTCAGTGAGCCCCGGAGAGCAAGCAATGAACTAAAATACAATAAAACATTTGGGGTGGGTATCAATACATGCTGAGCCATGGGATCAACCACCTGCCTTGAACTGTAGTAGAGGGCAGACTACCGTCTATGCTGTCTCCTCAAGTGCAGTGACGTCCACTAACAAAAGTGGGGGGTAGTGGCGTCGGCAGGGGGTATGAGCCAGGGCCAGATACATAGTTCCCCTAAGAGCGATTACCTTAAAGCCAGAGGCAAGAGGATCTGCATTGTTATGCCTCTGGGTAAATCTTCCAGTGTGCAGGAATGTAATGACAAACCGAGGGTACTTAGAGTTCAACAAGCTACAAACAGTGTAACAGGTAAGTGATGAATGGCATGGGAGTCAAGAAACTGTAGTAACATTACCGGAGTAGTCCAAACGAGGGGGAGAGACAAACAACACGAGGGCAACATCTCTGGCAGCTTACGAGCAGGCATCCTGAGCGTTGTACCTTTCATATAGAGGCTCACCCAGTATGGATGGGTCTTGGTCAATGGTGGGCTGTCTTTGGCGACTCCGGATCAACTGAAGAACCATATGGGGGTAAGTGGTGTGATGGATGCGGACCGCTGGAGCATGAGGCTCCTCGTGGGGAGTTGATTGAAGAGTGTCTCGGAGATGTCCAGGAAGTCAGGCTGTGTACGTGCGGCTGTGCGATGTATCCAGGGCGGGGTTTGTTGCTGAAGTGCATTGTGGTAGATGTAGTCCCAGGCCTAGTAGTTCGGCAAAGTCTGGTTGTGCACGAGTGGAGTCGTCTGCTAAGGGGAATTGAAGCTGATAGCGATCAGGAGGCTGTAGTATGCGAGGACATAGGGAGGAGTAGATGCCGTTCAGATGTTGTGAAAGTGGCATTTAGGGGAGCAGGTATTACAAGAGAGAGGACCGGCAAACACTATTTAGAACCTGTGCAGACCAGGTCTAAAACGAGTCAAAGAAAAGTAAAAAAAAAAAGTAAAAAGTCTGAATATATAACAGGTTCAAAAAACAGAAACAGACCATAATGGAGTCTAACTGCGCAAACATGGTGAGGGGCAGGGCCACTTCTAGTACCCATTAACGGTCCCTGCGTGCTCTCCTAGACCTTGGCGAGATGGTGGGGCTAGCATCACGGGTACCAGAGCGGTATATGGTGTGGCTCCTTAGTGTAGAGGGAGAGCATCTCCTGCGGTGCCTAGAGTTCTGTGCATCCATGGATTCATCCCTGAGGGTATTCCGGGTGGAAGGCATGGAGTGGAACGCCGCATACCAGTTAGGTACTGGTACCAAAGGGAGGTGTAGCACAGAAGTGAGGAAGGTCCTCAGGTACTTTGAGGATCGCTGTGCAGCCATGAGAGGATGCCGAGAGGCAGAAAGGGAACTTCCATTTGTAGAGAATATTCTTCTCTCGAAGGACATCCAACAGGGGTTTCAGGTCGCGCCTGTGCTGTAGTGTAATGCCAGAGAGGTCTTGGTATATTTGAACAGGTGCTCCATCATGGAGGATTTGCTGTCTGCCCCTGGCTTGTTTGATGATGTCCTCTTTAATTTGAAATCTACAATGCAGCATAATATGTCCCGAGGGGGATCATTCTCTCTGCCTTTGGGGCGCAGTGCACGGTGTATTCTTTCCATATCAATGGGGGTTTGAGGAGGACGATGAAGAAGGCTATTGAAGAGGCTCACTACAGCCTGTGAGATTTGCTCCCCCTCAATAGACTCTGGCAGACCTCTAATTCTCAAGTTGTGCCTCCGGCCTCGATTGTCGAGGTCTTCGAGGTGCCGCTGCATATCTCGCATCTGCAGGGTATGTGAATCAATGCTGTCAGTGACCGAGTGCAGGGTGGTTTCCTGGCGTTCTGTCTTTCTCTCCACTACGTGCACTCATTAAGTGCACATAGATCCAGCCTCATTTCAGAAATGGCAGCGGAGAGTGTCTCTTTGATATCGTCTGCTATCAAGCGGAGGTCCTGCAGGTTTATAGGAGGATGGGGTCTGAGTTCAATCCCGGCTTCCCCTCCATGTGGATGCGGGGGTTGTAAAGGCAAGGGAGTCGAGTTATTGGGCTGTATAGGTGGCGGTGTGGAGTGAGCGCCATGTTGCCTCTGCCGGCCCTGAACATCTCCTGGATATTCTGTCCCTGCGACCCCGCTAAGTCTCTGGGGGATTGAGAGCGAGAGGCAGAGGAGGTCCGGGAAGCTGTCCCCATAGTTTAAGAGTAGGTCGGGGAGAAATTACCTCAGAGTTTAGGTGGTTTTCTCCTTTGGCAGACATAGCTCAGGGATCAGACGTCTGTCTCCATGCCAGGTCAGGCCACGCCCCCTTTTGTGTTCTATCTTAGCCGCCCTAATTGCACCCTTAAATTTCCTGTTGCATTCTTTATAAAGTCTAAATGCTGATGATGATCCCTCAACCTTGTATTTTTTGAAGGCCTTCTCCTTTGCTTTTATATGCATTTTTACATTGGAGTTAAGCCATCCAGGACTTTTGTTCGCTTCTTTAAATGTATTACCCAATGGGATGAACTGGCTAATGCCCTTATTTAATATGCTCTTAAAGCGAATCCATCAATCCTCTGTGTTCTTTGTTCCTAAGATTTTATCCCAGTTTATGCCTTCTAGCAAGGTTTGTAGTTTAGGGAAGTTGGCTCTTTTGAAATTCAGTGTCTTTATATTCCCCTTATGTTTCCTATTTGTTTGATTTATATTGAAGCCAATTGACCTGTGATCGCTGTTTCCTAAATTGCCCCATATATCCACATCCGTGATAAGGTCTGTATTGTTGGTAATCAGTAGTTCTAGTAACAGTTTATTTCTAGTTGGTGCATCTACCATCTGACTTGTGAAATTATCCTGCAAGACATTTAGGAACTGGCGAGCCTTAGACAAATGCTTGGTTCCCTCTGCCCAGTCTATGTCTGGATAATTAAAATCCCCCATTATGATGACACTTCCCTTCCTTGCTGCTAATCCAAATTGTGTTAGGATGTCCACCTCCTCCTCCCCCATCAGGTCAGGGGGCCTATAGCATAGTCCCAGTATTATTTTCCCCTGTGGGATGACCCTTTGGAGCTGTCAAGTCCCAGATGTGAGGTCGAATTGCAGAAAGGGTGTCCCTTGCGGATAATTGCAGCGTAGCCCTGGTAATGAGACAGGGAGTACAGTGCCCAAAGGTGCCTGAGTGCTATTGCTGGGTAGCTGGTAGCAAGGAGCTGCTGGGGTGCACTGGTGAGGTTGATAGGGCAACCGTGCGAGAAGCGATCCCAGATATGGAGCCATGGAGCAACCAGGAACGGACTCAGAGCCAGGCCAAAGGTCATACACAACAGGAATCAGTCCAAGATGAGGTACAGCAGGATAATCAGGAACGGAGTTGGTAGCCAAGCCAGGGATCAAACAAGAGAGGACGATCAAGGTACAGATGCGGAGCAGGAGTGTAGTCAGGTCTAAGCCGGGGTTAATGCAGGCGGCAAACAGGAGTAGTCAGGCAAGCCAGGTGGTGACAGGAAGCAGGTATAAAAACAGGAACAGGAGACACAGGAAGCTGATGATAATCCAGCATCCAGAAGCAGGCTTAAATAGACAAAAGGGCGCCAATGATACGTCTGCGAGCTCCCGCTGTTGCGCGCTTGTGTGCGCTCATCGTTGTGCGCCTATGTGCGCGCAAGCACACAGGGGTGCGCCCAGCGCCACCACGATGGATACTGGCAGAATTACCCGTCCTACGACTGCTACCCTGCCAGTGCCCCCCCCAAGGGGCAGCCTCCAGATGCCCAACCGGGCCCATTTTCAGGGTATCGGGCTCGAAACCTCTGCAACAGTCTAGGGGCATGAATGTTATCTGCTGGTTCCCAAGAATTGTCTTCTACAGAGTAACCTTTCCATTTAACAAGGAATTGAATAGTCCTACCTCTCCGACAGCAGTCCAAAATGGCTTCTACCTCCTATTCCGTTTCATTTCCCACTGAGACTGGAGGCGGTGGAGCTTCTTCTCTCCCTGGAAAAGGACTGGAAACAACAGATTTTAACAAAGAAACATGGAATACTGGGTGGATTTTATAGGAGCTTGGTAAAGACAATTCAAATGCTACTGGGTTAATTTCTTTCCTAATTGTGAATGGACCGATGAACCTTGGTCCTAGCCTCCGGGAAGGGCAAGAATGCTTGAGATTAGTCGAAGAGAGCCATACTCTGTCTCCAACCTTAAAGACAGGGTCTCTCCTCCCCTTGTCATAATATTTTTTATAATTGTCTTGGGCTTTTTGCATAGTTGCTTGGAGGGTTAGGTAATTGCCCTGAATGGGATTTATCCTGTCCTGGACCGTGGGGACTGAAGTCTCTGGTATAACATTGGGCAAAAATGAAGGATGGAAACTGTAGTTGGCCCAGAAACGTGACTGATTAGTGGAAGCATGAACTGAATTGTTGTATGCAAACTCCGCACACGGGACTAGCGAGATCCAATCATCCTGGGAGAAGGAGCAAAAGCAACATAAATATTGTTCTAAAGTTTGATTAGTTCTTTCCTTTTGATCGTTGCTTTGAGGATGGTAAGTTGAAGATAGACACACTTTAATGGAAAGCATTTTGCAGAGCTCCCTCCAGAACTTAGAGGTGAATTGCACCCCTCTATCGGATACAATGTTGCTAGGTAGGCCGTGAAGTCTGACTATCCCCTTTATGAAGATCTTCGCTGTGTCTGCAGCAGATGGTGTACCCAACACAGGCAAGAAGTGCGGCATTTTGAACAAGGGATCAACGACTACCAGGATGGTTGTAAATTCCTCTGAGGGTGGTAACTCTACTATGAAATCCATATATATTTCTTTCAATGGTTGCTCTGGCACTGGCAATGGGCGTAGCAAGCCCCAGGATTTAATGTTAGACCCCTTGTTACGCTGACAGGTGGTGCAGGAACTGACATATTCCCTACAATCGGGTTTCAGAGTGGGCCACCAAAAAGATTGCTGAACAAGCTCTAAAGTCTTTTGTACTCCGAAGTGACCAGCAAGTTGGTGGTCATGCAAAGTCTTTAGGACCTGGATTCTGGCTTGCTGTGGAACAAAGATTTTGTTTTGATACCAAAGAAACCCTTCATGGTTTCTTAAAGACAGTGTCTCTGGTTCAGAGCATTGAGAAGAAGCTTGTTTAAGTGAGGAACTCAGGTTGGTTTGGATCATGAGGAAGTTCTGTGGAGACAATATGGTGCTGGGAGTGATTTCTTCGGGAGTGTCAGGAAACATCCGGGATAAGGCGTCAGCCTTCCCGTTTTTGCACCCCGGGCAGAAGGAAATGTGAAAATTGAATCTAGCAAAAAACAAAGCCCATTGAGCCTGTCGGGGTCTTAAACGCTTAGCAGTGCGAAGATACTCTAGGTTTCTGTGATCCGTGAATATCATAATGGGATGCTGAGCACCTTCAAGGAGATACCGCCACTCATCCAGGGCAGTTTTAATAGCCAAGAGTTCTCGATCACCCACGCCGTAATTTCTTTCATACAGACTCATTTTCGGCAAGGAGAAGGCCACAGGATGGAGCAACGACTTAGGCCCCTGACGTTGAGATAAAACTGCCCCTGTGGCAACTTCAGAGGCATCAACCTCTAAGATGTAAGGTAGGGCTGGATCAGGGTGTTGCAGGATGGGTGCAGAAGTAAAAAGAGATTTGAGGTTATCAAAGGCTGATTGGGATCCGGAACCGAGCATGTAAACGGGTTACTTGGGTGATTGGTGAGATGATGGAGGAAAAGTTCTTTATAAACCTCCTATAAAAATTTGCGAAACCCACCAATCTTTGTACTCCCTTCTTATCCGATGGAGCTGGCCAGTCCAAGATTGCCTGCACCATTTGCGAGTCCATAGCAACACCACCAGTGGAGATAATTAGCCCCAGGAATTGTATTGACTCCTTTTCGAAATTGCACTTTTCTGCTTTTACATAAAGTTTGTGTTTCCGCAGAGTGTGCAGAACTGTCTTCACGTGCGTATGGTGGAGCTCCAAGGTAGTCGAGAATACAAGGATATCATCCAGATAGATGATGACAAAGTAGTCTAAAAATTCTCAAAAGATATCATTTACGGAATGTTGGAACGTGGCCGGGGCGTTGCACAATCCGAATGACATCACTAAATACTCAAAGTAACCAAAGTGAGTTCTAAACGCTGTCTTCCATTTGTCACCCTTACGGATGCGAACGAGATTGTAGGCTCCCCGAAGGTCAAGCTTAGTAAATATCAGAGCAGTATGGAGTCTCTGGAAAAGTTCCGGGACTAAAGGGAAAGGGTAACGATTTTTTATGGTAATTTTATTGACTTCCCTGTTCTCCACACATGGTCTTAGAGATTTGTCCTTTTTTTTCGACAAAAAAGATTCCGGCTCCAGCAGGAGAAGAAGAGGGACGGATGAAGCCTTTCTCCAAGTTTTCATCTATGTATTGTCACAATGTTCCTAGTTCCATCTCAGAGAGGGGAAATATGCGACCGAACGGGATTTCGGCCCCTGGGAGTAATTCGATCGGGAAGTGGTAGGACATCGGCCTATTTCTTGTCAAAGACGTCTGAAATTTCCTGGTAGGCTGGCGGTATATTCTGGTTGGAAAAATGTAGAATCGCGCTAAACATATGAAAAAATATAACATAGAGTGAGTGTGCTCTCATACACCAACCCAATATCTAAATAGTCACATATCCAAATATGTGCAACCCTATAGATAGTAAAAGACATATAAAAATTGGCAAAACACCTGAAAAAATCATATATATGTATGTAAAAATTGCCCAAAAGTGATAGCATAACAAAGATAATGGGCCAAATGAAATTGTGTCCACAAAACCTACACGGTAGTATCACCCATGAACTAAAATAATGATAAATGTCCATCCACAAATAGTGCAATCTTCAGAGTTAAATGAAGAACCAGTGCAGAAATCCACCACTATTAAGTAAGGGGTTACTGCTTACCGGAAGCCCATGATCCCTCGCTACTGAGGATCAAGGGAAGCCTATGTAAAGAAAAGTCCTCCAGGGCATATCAGGTAATCAACTATCCTCGATATGTTAAGGATGATATCTGGAGACACCAAACGAACCTCCTAACACTCCAAATCTCCTCATTTCGTTTCCAACTCATGGGTAGATGTACATAGCAAGGAAAGATATAAGTGCTCCATAGTGTAAAACCTTCAAATGTTATTGAGTGATAAAATACAGTATTGCACTTACATAGAAAATCAGAAAAAATGCCTTAGTGTCTGGTGCACCCGCTGGTAACACACGGACTAACCCGTCCTTCTGGAACCATCAACAACAACACGAGGTGACGTTGGCGCATTTGCGTTTCGTAATAGGTTACATCGTTCAGGGGCACTTACTGTATTATTTGTTCACATGTTATTCCACTGTAATTTTGGGATTGGGTATATGTGTTTAATTTTTATTGACCTTAACGCAGTTTGTATTTCTTTTTTTGTGTTATATTCTGGTTATTGAGAGGTACAGGTTGAATTGTCAGGCAACTGGCTACATCGCTGGTGTCAGGAGCTATAGGCAATAAGGTGAGTTAAATGAGATTTCTTTCTTGATCCAGTTAATCTGGGGGTTGTGGGCTTGGAGCCACGGGGTACCCAAGATGACGGGGAACATAAGCAAGCTTAGGACATTGAAACGTATAATTTCCTGATGACCATCAGGAGTAGTAACAAAAAGTCACGGGACCAGAGCTAGGCAGGGTGCCATTAGCCAAGAGAACACCCAATCTACATTTCTTGGGGAGCAGGGATAAGCCAAGTTTCCTTGCCAAGTTCAAGTCCAAAAAGCAGCTGCACACCCCGGAATCAACTATGGCCTGGAGTTGAACTCCCTTGTTAGCCAACTATAGTGTGATGGGAAGGATAAGATGAGAAGAGGAGGTTCCGGACATCTGGAAGTACACTGGAGAGTACTTGAGTGACTTGCTGGGATTATGGGACAGCTGCACAGGAAGTGTCCTTTTTGGCCACAATAGAGGCAGAGATTGGCTTGACGCTGACGTTGTTTTTCCTCAGGAGTCAATGCGAATGGAAACAGACCAATGGGCATAGCGCAGATCTCCAGGGTCAGAGTTTTGGAAGTCTGACAACGTTCGGCCTGGTGCTCCCGAAGGCGTCTATCCAATTGGATGGATAATTGAATGAGCCCCTCGAGGGTAGCAGGGATGCCGATCCTGGCCAACTCATCCTTGAAGGATTCAGAAAGCCCCAGGCAAAACTGATGTTTCAAAGCAGCTTCATTCCAGTCTGTATCTGCAGACCACCGGCGGAGGTCCACAGTATAGTCCTCCACCGGGCGCCATTTCTGCTGCAGAAAGTGCAGAGTGGCCTCAGCGGTGGCTGTACGCTGGGGATCTTCGTAAAGTTGCGACATGGCTGTAAAGAATGTTTCCACTGTGCTAATAACTGGGTCCTTCTGTTCCCATAAACTGTGGGCCCATGCCTGGGGTTCATTGGACAGGAAGCCAACTTTGACATACTCAGTGGAAAAAGTACGAGGTTGCAGGGCCAGATACAACAAGCAGGCATTCTTAAAGGACCTGAATTTCTGCCGGTCTCCGGAGAAATGTTCAGGGGTTGGTACCCATGGTTCTGGGGGCAGAATCAGTACTGTAGGGGCCGTAGCAGAGAGATCAGTGGAGGAAGAACCTGGACCCAAAAAGGCAGAAGATTCCATAAGATGTTGTAGCTTCCCTTCTAATTGGAGGTATCCTTCCTGGAGGTCTTGGACCACTTGTGTAAGGGTAGTAGCCTGTTGGCACAAAGCCTCTTTTGGAGACGCACCTCCGCTGGCCTCAGTCATGGCTGGATTATACTGTCAAGTCCCGGATGTAAGGCACGAATTGCAGAGAGGGTGTCCCTTGAGGCTAAGTGCAGTGTAGCCCTGGTAATGAGACAGGGAGTACGGTGCCCAAAGGTGCATGGGTTGCCCGAGCGCTTTTGCTGGGTAGCTGGTAGCAAGGAGCTGCTGGGGTGCACTGGGGTGCGCTGGGGTGCGTCATCACTGCCTGCGAGTGGTGATTGTGTTATGCATGTGTGATATATAGCCGCGGCTCCCTTTGTTTTTAGTATATATAGACAATGTTGTCTTCATTTTAATTGGTTCCTTGATAGTCACTTATCTTTGCCCCCCCCCTTTTTCTTTAATTGTTTAATTAGTGTGGTGTTGATTTTTTGTATTAATAAAATTAATTTGTTTTTTCCATAGTGTTCGGTTTTTTCTGCCCTCTTAAGAGAACTTTATTCTCTTAGTTTTTCCTATACTTACCTCGGGTTTATGTGCTTTACTCAACCTACCACTAATGCCCCCAAGGGCTCAGTAGACTGGAACAGAACAAACCATATTAAAATAATTATTCCTGGATATTAGGAAGCAACCCCAATTTTTTGTAAAGGGACTGTAGTTTTGTGTTTTTCCTGTATTTGTCTAGAAGAATAATGTATGCTTTATTTTTTTCTTGTATCAACCTGATGAAATAATGTTTTCCTCTACTGTATGGTTTCACTATCCAAAAACAAATATAAGAAAACATGCTACCTATCTGAAAAAAAAATGTCCTTAAAGAGAAAAAAAGCCTTCTATTATTTAGCATTTGGCTAGTAAATCTGTTCTGCAATAATTTAAGGACATCTTATCATGCTAAATTCAGAATCAAAAAAGTTTTAAAATCTCAAATAAGTAAAACTGAACTTGATGTATTTTACATTATTACCACAACATATCAGATAACTACAGATCTTAAATATAATTATAATCGTATAATTTTAGTGTGTTAGCAGACATGTTAATCGTTGTGATCATTTATAATTACCTTATGGATAGCTGTATTTAATTATAAACCACTATAACACAAATACAATATATCCAGATATTCTATCCAAGCTTATAAATTCATGAACATTAACTCCCAAGACTAGTCTTTAACCACTTCAGCTCCGGAAAATGTAACCCCCTTCATGACCAGGTCATTTTTTGCAATACGGCACTGCGTTACTGTAACTGACAATTGCGTGGTCGTACAACACTGTACCCAAATAAAATGTATGTCCTTTTTTCCCATAAATAGAGCTTTCTTTTTGGTAGTATTGATTTTGATCACCAAAAAACGACCAACAATTTTGAAATTTTTTTTTCTTCTTTCTGCTATATAACATATCCAATAAAAAGATTTAAAAAATCAAATTTCCTCATCGACTTAGACAAATATGTATTCTGCTACATATTTTTGTTAAGAAAAAATCCCAATAAGGGTATATTGATTGGTTTGCACAAAAATTATAACATCTACAAACTATGGTGTATATTTATAGAATTTCTATTTATTTATTTACTTTTTTACTAGTAATGGCGTCGATCAGCGGGACTGCAATATTGCGGTGGACAAAATCAGACATCTAACTGACAATTTTTTGGGAACCAGTGACATTGATGCAGTGATCAGTGCTAAAAATTTGCACTGTCACTGTACTAACACTTGCTGGACACTGGCTGGGAAGGGGTTAACATCAGGGGGAATCAAAGGGTTAACTGTGGGCCTAGCTGGTAATTCAGTGTAGTGGGGAAGATGCTTTTACTAGTGGAAGGCATGGATCGGTGTTCCTGCTTTACAGGAACACAGGATCAATGCCCACTGTACTGTCAGAATGGCAATCTGCCTTGTTTACATAGGCAGATCGCCATTTTGCCCGTGTACAGAACGATCAGTGGGTGCCAACGGACATCGGGTCCTCGGAACCCACTAATAAGCTCCCACTGTGTAGATTCACAGTGGGAGCGAGCCGCCGCTGGCGCGAACTCGTGCCCTATACATATATACATGATCCTGCGCAGCGCAGTCGCCCTGTAGCAGTAAATGTGCTATAAGGCGGTCAGCAAGTGGTTAAACGAACCTCAGCTTTGGGAAGATAATAATGTTAAATTCTGATTTACAAAACTGTTTCATTTAATTTGCAATGTTGGCAACTATAGCACACGTGACATATCACTTTACTTGCCATATACAAAAGTTAAAAACAATGTTATCTTGTTATCGTTTAACAGATTATATCAGTTATGTAAAAGTAGGTACCAATCTGCTTTAAATTATGTAAAAAATTCTTAGCTGTAACATCCTATATATAGCTAACATCCTGTATAAAGTATGCAGTCCCTCAGAGGGGCAATATGTCTAGGTAAAATAGAGGTGCAATAAAAATGATAGCGTTGGCTGTGCTGCTTATAGGTATCTGAGCTGGAGGCAATTTGGACAATTTAATGAAAACTTGCTTGATCTTGCGTACTCTTTACCCACAATGGTACATATATTACTTTGTATATGTATTAAGCTTATTAATAACTATAGTGTTATTATGTAATGTATGTATGTCATTTTTGGGTGAACTCCATTACTCTCTAATTTTTAATATAGAGTGTTTTAGCCACATATACAATACATATTTTACTACAGAAGAAAGAAAAGGACGTGTTTGGTAAAATAACCTTAAAATACATTTTTCTAAAGTGTTTTTTTTTTTTACTTAAAAACAATGAGTTCCTGTAAAGAAACCATATGCAGTATATCTACCTGTCTTTCTGCCTCTGCTGCCAGTCTTCACTCTGTTACACAGCTATGCCTAAAAATCTTCAGCATTTAACACACTTCTGGATGTACACTGTATTGCATGCTTCCTTCTGTTACCCTTACATTATTGATATGTTCTGTAGTGCATTGATCCGGCCAAAGATGGAACGTTTTTTTTCCCTGCATTTTGCTCTATTTCCCCATCGCTCTATTCCTCCATCACACAGTAATGTTAATGGGGGAATCCCTCCTGCGAAGCTATTGTGTTCTCCCTGCAGGGGGGCGTGGGGAGCCAAGAAATTGAACAGAACACAGCAAAACATTTCAGAAGATACAAGCACACCACACACTGCACAGGCACTATCACTGGCAGTCTGGCACAGTATAATAAACCAATATTCAAGGGTAATGCTTATTTCCAAAATAAGAATCAGTTTACTGTCAGTTTATTATTTCAACAGTTCTAATTCTCATACATACATTCAAAGTAGAAGTGCACAGTCTACAATAATGCTATTAGTGTGTGGATTATAACAGTCACCACTTTTTATCAACTCCTCTCTCCTCTCTCAGAATTCACAATGACAATAGAGGTAAATATCACACTAAAAAGACTGCTAGGGGCAGGACTGTGACGTAAAGCAGGTCACACGCGGTTGAATTTTGAACAAATTTTCTTTTCAAAATCAGAAAGTTTGTTTTTTTTGTGATCCGATGGTGCCACCATTGATTTTCGAAATTCGGCCGACCAAGCCTTCAATTTCACTGCATGTTGCTACAGAAAAGAGAAAATCGTTTGTTTTTCTAAAAATTTCCAACATGTTCGATTCCTCAAATTTGATTGCCGCACGAAAATTGGCCGTTGTTGCAGCCCACTAAATTCATACGAAAATTCTTTCATACGATTTTCAAAAGAAAATTCTTACGAAATTCGAACCGTGTATGGCCGACATTAGGCTGCCGTTTTTGACAGTTACTGATCTGTTTTTCTTTTTCATTAGTGTGATATTTACCTCTATTGTCAAATTTGTCAATGCTAGGAGAGAGAGAGAGAGAGAGAGAGAGAGAGAGAGAGAGAGAGAGAGCAGTTGATAAAAAGTGGTGGTTGTTATAGTTCCACATACTAATGGCATTTGTAGCCTGCACATTTTTCCTATGAATTTAATTGACAATTAAAACTGTTGTTGAAAATATTTATTCTTCCTTTCGCAATAAGCACAACCCACAAGTGTTATGTATGCTTCTTTTTTTTTTCCAGAAGAAATTTTATTGAAAATATATTGTATCAAGATAACAGTATCATCATACAAATGTTTAAGAATCAAGGAACCGTTGTTGTAGTTAAGACAAGTGTGTCAAAGATTTGGTTATTCCAAAAAATCTCATATGTAAACATTTCAACGTACATAAGGCAAAAATGTTATGTCTAGTAGAAGAAAAAAACAACAAATTAACCTTAGAGTAGATATTACTAGGTACCATGGCACATTGTCAGGTCACCTGGGACCAGGTGACAGATGCACTCTGTAGGAGTCGGAAGTGCACCGCTAAGGTAGTGCACCCTAGGACTGACTGCTGCAGATTGAACCCTGGAAGGTTCAGGAAGCAGGTCTACAGGATAACTAACATGGATCCCAGTGGGAGCTAGAGCATAGATTCCCCAGGGCGCGGAGTCTAAGAGCCAGCAGGTGTTCACCAGAGCCTCTAGTGGTGAGGATGGACTGTGCTGCAGTCTGGCTCCAGGTCGTGGCCCCCAGGGTCTCACAGCTAATGCTCACCATAGATTACAGGAGAACAGGAAGGAGGCAGCAGGCTGAAATGACAGGGAAGTAAGGGGTAAGCCAAAGGTCAGGGCGACTAGCAGACAAGGATAAACATAACACGCCAAAGGTCAGGGTAACAAGCAAACAGGGAGAGTCGAGAACAGGCCAAAGTAGGTAACAGGAATCAGACGTAGGAAAACAGCAAGGTATTAAGTAAGTAGCATGGTGAGTTTTTTAAGTTGTAATTTATTCCCACAATTCTTTGCAAAGAATGCATACAACAAATTACACCCCAAAATGCATTCTGCTACTCTTCCCGAGTATGGCAATACCACATGTGTGAGACTTTTACACAGCCTGGCCACATACAAAGGACCAACATTGAAGTAGTACCTTCAGGCGTTCTACGAGCATAAATGACACATCTAATTTCTCAACCACACAGGCCCTGGAGCACCAGGACACTGGGATTGCCCACAAAATGACCCCATTTTGGAAAGCAAACACCCCAACGTATAATCTATGAGGCATAATGAGTCTTTTGAATGGTTCATTTTTTTCCAGAAGTTTTTGGAAAATGTGGAAAAAAAATGAAAACGCATTTTTTTTTTTTTTTACACAAAGTTGTCAATTTATAAGATATTTCTAACACATAGCATGTATATAGCAAAAATTACACCCCAAAATATATTCTGCTACTCTTCTAGAGTATGGCGATACCACATGTGTGAGACTTTTACACAGCCTGGCCACATACAAAGGACCAACATTGAAGTAGCACCTTAAGGTGTTCTACGAGCATAAATGACACATCTCATTTCTCAACCACCTATTACACTTTTGAAGACCCTGGAGCACCAGGACAATGGAATTGCCCACAAAATGACACCATTTTGGAAAGCAAACACCCCAACGTATAATCTATGAGGCATGATGAGTCTTTTGAACAGTTCATTTTTTCCCAGAAGTTTTTGGAAAATGTGGAAAAAAATGAAAACGTATTTTTTTTACACAAAGTTGTCAATTTATAAGATATATCTAACACATAGCATGTATATAACAAAAATTACACCCCAAAATACATTCTGCTATTCTTCCCAAATATGACGATACCACATGTGTGAGACTTTTACACAGCCTGGCCACATACAGAGGCCCAACATTGAAGTAGTACCTTCAGGCATTCTAGGAGCATAAATTACACATCTCATTTCATTCCTACCTATCACACTTTTGAAGGTCCTTGAGCACCAACCCAGTGGAATTACCCACAAAATGACCCCATTTTGGAAAGCAAATACCCCATATTCTATGAGGCATGGGCTGCAAATAGGTACTCGGGTACACTGATGGGCTGCATATAGGTACTTGGGTACTCTGATGGCCTGGAGACAGGTACTCGGGTAACTTGATGAGCTGCAGACAGGTACTCGGGTACTCTGCTGGGCTGGTGAAAGGTACTCGGGTACTCTGCTGGGTTGGTGACAGGTACTCGGGTACTCTGATGGCCTGGTGACAGGTACTCAGGTACTCTGATGGCCTGGTGACAGATACTCGGGTACTCTGATGGCCTGGTAACAGGTACTCAGATACTCTGATGGGCTACAGATAGGTACTCGAGGACTCTGATGGGCTGGTGACTGGTATTCGGGTACTCTGAAGGGCGGTGAAAGGTACTCAGGTACGCAGTACTCATATGGACTGTGACAGGTACTCGGGTACTCATATGGACTGTGACAGGTACTCAGGTACTCGAGTACTCATATGGACTGTGACGGGTACTCAGGTACTCGGGTACTCAGATGAACTGTGACAGGTACTCAGGTACTCATATGGACTGTGACAGGTATTCAGGTACTCGAGTACTCATATGGACTGTGACAGGTACTCAGGTACTTGGGTAATCAGATAAACTGTGACAGTTACTCAGGTACTCATATGGACTGTGACAGGTACTCAGGTACTCAAATGGGCTGTGACAGGTACTCGGATACTCTGATGGACCGCGACAGGTACTCGGGTACTCAGATGGGCTGTGACAGGTACTCAGGTACTCAGAAGGACTGTGACAGGTACTCGGGTACTCTGATGAACTGTGACAGGTACTCATATGGACTGACAGTTACTCAGATGAACTGTGACAGGTACTTTGATGGTCCTCTTTATTGGGGGGGCAATCAGTGTGATTGGTGTACACTGTAAGCGGTAACAAGATGTTACTGCAATCTCCTTCTCACACACAATCGGTGTGTGAGGAGGAGAACCCGGTAACATCTCGTTACCACGGTTTGTTGACATTTAGTGATCGGCTGTGAAAGGATCACAGCCGATCACGTGGTAAACAGCCGCCGGCCAAAGGCTGTTTACCAGCGTTGGTGATGAGCAGTTTTCCCGGTAACACACCACCACCGACGTGCACACGCAGCGCGCTCGAGATCGCATGCGCTGTGCAAAGTGGGGTGGTACCACCTGTGATCGGCCATGACTTCATCATGGCCGATCATGTGGTAAACAGCCATGCCCAATGGCTGTTCACCCCCCTCAGTGGCAATTGGTGTCTCTGCGACACACCGCCACCGATGGAACAGGGATGTGCGCACACGATCGTGCGCAAATTTCCTGTTTAAATGGAGGGACGTCATATAACGCCCTCCCAGAACAAGAGCCACACTGCCTGGCATTCATATGATGGCCGGCGGGCAGCAATCGGTTAAAAAAGGACTTTTACTATGATGTTTGTGTGTTTATTTAATATTATTTTATTATTACTATGTACCCCCTACCTATTCACATAGGGGGAAGACTTGGAAATCTGCAGACACTCTAATTTTGAAGGGGCGTCCAGATTCTGGTAATTCCCCCCAGCATTCACTAGGCCAGGGATGAGCGAATAAGGTCCTTGTTCCCATCAACAAAAGTACAAGTTGCCATGCCATGGGGTTGGCTTTGCACCCCCCCAAAAATTACCATCCCAATGTTAAGGGCATAGGGCCTGGTAAGATCCAGGAGGGGGCTCACTCTCTTTGAAAAGGGCCTGGTATAGACTTTAGGGGGGAGCCCCATGGCATTGGTTTAAATCTTAAAGGGACAGTGCACATTGTAAACAAAAAAATGTACTGTGCCTTTTAGCAAAATCCATTGTTGAATCCCCAAATCCAAACCAGCAATATATCACACAGAACTGGCAGGTAGTGTGTGAGTCAGCCCTCACTGGCAGCTATAAGGTGGACCATAAGGAATCAATAACAGAGAGGGGGGAAAAAACAACAAGATATACCCAAAATGAATTGATAAGAATTAGTCCATACAGTCCATAGTAGTAAGGAAAATCAAGGAAAAGTCCACAGGATGGATAGATCCACAGGTGTATGGGGATTGCAAACAGGCCTGAAGAAAGAGGCGGCACCCCGGAAACGTGTTGCGCCCCCCCGTCCTGATTTGGTCTCTTGCTAGCTCTGTGAGAGCAGGTGTGAGAGCTGGAGCCGGTTATATACCTCCATATGGCGGGTCTGAGCTTATCCCCACAGCAGTCTTCTCATCCCTCATGACGGCTGACTGCTTGATTGGTCATCCACATCTACCCTGTGTGCAGCTTGCAAGATACTTTTATGTAAGTGTATCTGAATAAAGAGTTACTTGCTTTTATTATCACACTGACCCAGGCACCCTCTTTTTGCTATTTTTGTTTGCAAATCCATACCAGATCCCTATCTGGACATGCAGCCTGGCCAACCAGGAAAGGTAAGCAAATCTAGCAAAGAGTTGGGGGGAGGGGGGCAGTGGGAAAGGGTTAAATAATTGATGTTTTCTAAGGTGTGTGTGCTTCTATTTACTATTTTACTTTTTTTGGGGATATGTAACAAGGGGATGGGAGATACATTTGAGTGCCCCCTTCTTTAAAGGAGGCTTACAAATTCTATAAACTCCCCTCACCACAGACCCCATATCCACCAGACCTGTGACGTAGGGATGAGGCTGTTGTTCAGATCAACATGAGGACAAGGTGCTTTGCAGGGGAAGAGGTTATGCTCTCCCCTTGCAGGGTATTCTTTCTAAATTGAGAGCATGTGGCCTGGTATGGTTCAGGATCGAGGCGTCGTGCTTGCTGCCCCTTTCCCACACCTGACCAGACAGGCTTCATGCCTAGAAAGGTTCTAATATCAATTTTGGGGGGACCCCTCAAGATCCACACCAGACCCTTATCAAGGATAAGGGTCTGGTATGAATGGACCCCACACTGAAGGCCAGACAAATGCAGGACTTCCAGAAACTATAATTTAGCACCGATGTTTTTTTCTAAATGCTACTTGCAGTAGTACATTGTACAATTGTGCCACTTAATTTTTAAATGAATTGTGTATTTCTAATGTCACTCTTTAAACCTTATTACAAGATCTGCTTCCAACATAATTGTATTTTCGCATTAGTAATATGCCCTCTGTGGCAGTACCCAACTACCAATGCCCTATTTTCCAAAAGATTGAAAAGCAGCCTTGAAAAAGTGCTAGTGCTAGTGGGGTGCTAGTGTTGGGATTTGTGGCCTTCAGGCTAGGTTTGCAGATCCTTTTTATTTTAGAAGGGACTTAGTTACCCTCTGAAAAACCCATCCTACTTATTTAGACTAATATGGTTTTTAAATATTTTATATGTATTTATGTACAGTATCTTACAAAAGTGAGTACACCGCTCACATTTTTGTAAATATTTTATTATATCTTTTTATGTGACAACACTAAAAAATTACACTTTGCTAAAATGTAAAGTAGTGAGTGTACAGCTTGTATAACAGTATAAATTTGCTATCCCCTCAAAATAACTCAACACAGCCATTAATGTCTAAACCGCTGGCAACAAAAGTACACCACTAAGTGAAAATGTCCAAATTGGGCCCAAAGTGTCAATCCATTGTGTGGCCACCATTATTTTCCAGCACTGCCTTAAACCTCTTGGGCATGGAGTTCACCAGAGCTTCACAGGTTACCACTGGAGTCCTCTTCCACTCCTCCATGATGACATCATGGAGCTGGTGGATGTTAGAGACCTTGTGCTCCTCCACCTTCCGTTTGAGGATGCCCCACAGATGCTCAATAGGGTTTAGGTCTGGAGACATGCTTTGCCAGTCCATCACCTTTACCCTCAGCTTCTTTAGCAAGGCAGTGTTTGTCTTGGAAGTGTGTTTGGGGTCGTTATCATGTTGGAATACTGCCCTACGGCCCAGTCTCCGAAGGGATGGGATTATGCTTTGCTTCAGTATGTCACAGTACATGTTGGCTTTCACGGTTCCCATGGTTGTCTTCAGCAAACTGGTTTCCTTCTGGGACGACAGCCATGCAAACTACTGTGATGCAGTGTACGGCATATGGTCTGAACACTGACAGGCTGGCCCCTTCAACCTCTGCAGCAATGCTGGCAGAACTCTATTACGTCTATTTCCTTAACCGCTTGCCGACCAGCCACCATCATTAGGTCGACACGATCCCACGAGCCATTGTAGCTATACGTCGGCTCACGGAAGCGGGAGAGCAGGCGCCCGCTGCATAGTGGGGGTGCCAATGCTTGTGGCTGATGGTGGCGATGACCGTCGGCCAAGAGCGATCGCAGGCATGAGAGGCAGAACAGGGATGAGTGTGTGTAAACACACACTCATCCCTGTTCTGTTCTGAGAGGCGTGACAGATCTTGACTTCCTATTAGCTAGGAACCATGATCCGTCACTTCCTCTAGGTCAGTCCCCCCCCTACAGTTAGAAACACAAACAGGGAACACAGTTAACCCCTTGCCTGCCCGTGACATTTTTACAGTAATAAGTGCATTTTTATAGCACTGATCGCTATATAAATGCCAGTGGTCCCAAAAATGTGTCAAAAGTGTCCGATGTGTCTGCCATAATGTCGCAGTCCCGATAAAAATCGCGGATCACTGCCATAACTAGTAAAAAAAAAAAAATAAATAAAAATGGCATAAAACTGTCCCCTGTTTTGTAAACGCTATAACTTTTGCGCAAACCAATTAATATACGCTTATTGTGATTTTTTTTACCAAAAATATGTAAAAGAATATATATTGGCCTAAACTGGGGGAAAAAAATGTATATATATATTTTTGGGGGATATTTATTATAGGAAAAAGTAAATAAATTGTGTTTTTTTCAAAATTGTCCCTCTTTTTTTGTTTATAGCGCAAAAAATAAAAACCACAGAGGCAATCAAATATCACCAAAAGAAAGCTCTATTTATGTGAAAAAAAGAACGTCAATTTTGTTTGGGTACAACGTCGCCCGACCGCGCAATTATCAGTGACAGCAACACAGTGCCGAATCGCAAAAAAAATTGCAAAAAATGGCCCAGTCATTCAGGAGCCAAAGCTTCCAAATCTTAAGTGGTTAAGACAACCTCTGCATATGATGCTGAGCATGTGCATTCAACTTCTTTTGTCAACCACGGCGAGGCCTGTCCTGAGTGGAACCTGTCCTGTTAAACCACTGTCTGGTCTTGGCCACCATGCTGCAGCTCAGTTTCAGTGTCTTGGCAATCTTCCTATAGCCTAGGGCATCTTTATGTAGAGCAACAATTCTTTTTTTCAGATCCTCAGAGAGTTCTTTGCCATGAGGTGCCATGTTGAACTTCCAGTGACCAGTATGAGAGAGTGAGAGCAATAACACCAAATTTAACACACCTGGGCTCAATTTGGACATTTTCACTTAGGGGTGTACTCACTTTTGTTGCCAGCAGTTTAGACATTAATGGCTGTGTGTTATTTTGAGGGGACAGCAAATATACACTGTTATACAAGCTGTACACTCACTACTTTACATTGTAGCAAAGTGTCATTTCTTCAGTGTTGTTACATGAAAAGATATAATAAGATATTTACAAAAATGTGAGGGGTGTACTCACTTTTGTGAGATACTGTATGTATGCTAGCACAGAAAAAGATCACATATGAATAATAATAAACAAAAATATGTTATAACTGGTATAGGATATGGCCTACACGGTCTTCTGTTTCTAATGAGAACTGCAATGCACAAAAAAGAAGGAAGACAAATTGTCTTTTTCTTAAGAATTCCTAGGTGGTCCGTTGTAACAAAACTCCATGACAAATGTTAAGTTAACATGACAGCTTATTGTATAGAATGCTGCTACGAGGAAGCTACATAAACTTTGTACAAAGACCTGTTTTTTGTTACCATGACATCAAATTACATTGAATAAAGCAGGTAGTAGCAAAATGACAATAGCCATTGAGTATGGACTCTGGCATTCATTGTTAAGGTCACTCATTGTTTGACAAAATACATTTCATTACATGAATGCTTGCCTGGATTTATTGTATTAATATGTTATTACAAGTGTCAGTTGTAAATGAAATTAGCATTTATTGTGCAATTTTGGAATTCTGACACAATTTTTGTGATGGGTACTCTAGACGATATATTAAAATAAATACATTAATTTCATTATAATTTATGATTCATCCTAAACTGGGGACTGTGATCCCACCAGTATGTGTATAAAAGCTGTTTATTAAAGCTATAACACTAGAAGCAACTTAGCTTTTTTTTCTTTAAAAAACAGTCTTCAACAGAAGAGCATAAGACCAGATGTGTCCTGTATTGGTGTAGGGGCTGGTGGATGAAACCACAAAGAGTAGTAGAGGAGAGGGCATCTGACATGCCAAGAAATATAATCTAATCAAAATGAAGAAAGTCACCAGCACCAGGGTTTCTTTTTCCTACTGATTTATTGTTAAAAAATGTTGTCATATAGTTTACGCCAGGTGGTTTTAAGACCTCAAAGGGTCCCCCTTCCTCCAGGCCACATAGTGGCATAGAACATGCATTACACAGATAGCACCATATGTTGTTGGCAATACAAGCACTCACAATTTTCACAGGTCAAGTGCTGCAGTGTTTGTCTAAAATTTACAACACCATGGGGCTGATTTACGAAGCATTTGCACCATGACTTGTGGTGCACGCCGATGCACAAGTGACATTTTCGTATTTACAAAGCATTTGCACCGGTAACACAGCGCGATCCCCCGTTTACTATTCTCTTCCCGGCGCATGGGAAAAGTTGATTGGTACGCCACTATAGACATGGCGCACGGCATCTTTAACTTAAAATTTAAACAAGCTGGAAGTGCCAATATTATGGGGGTGATGTGGGGTGATGTGGGAAAGTGTAGTACTAACTGTCCAAGTAACAAATATGGCCAAAATAGAATAAGAATGTGTCTTTTTCTGACAAGCCGGCAGCACTGGCAAATACATTTAGAGCTGCGGGAGGTGAATTTATACACTGCGCATGCTCAAACGGCATTTGTGCTTGTTTAAATGCTTTGGTTCAGTGCGCTGGCAAAATCTTAGTAAATGTCAAGCAACGTAAATGCATTTGTATAGGCTGAACGGGCACACCTCTAGACTTTTCTTTTTTTACGTTGGTTCACTTTGCGGCTATGATGAAATGTTGGTCCGGCAAAACACATAAAAGTTAATTGATAAAAACAGCATTAAGAAAACAAACAAAATTCAGAAAAAAAATGTGTGGGGTTCCCCCGAAATTCAATACCAGGCTCTTCAGGTCTGGTATGGATATTAAGGGGAACCCCACGCCAAAAAAAATAAATGGCGTGGGGGTGCCCCTCAAAACCCTGAAGGGCCTGGTATGGATTTTAAAGGGTACCCCGCGCCAAAATTAAAAAAAAAAATGGTGTGGGGTCTCCCTAAAAATCCATACCATGCAACCTGGCAGGCCGCAGGAAAAGAGGGGGGAATGAGAGAGCGCCCCCCTTCCTGAACCGTACCAGGCCACATGCCCTCAACATTGGGAGGGTGCTTTGGGGTCCCCCGCAAAGCACCTTCTCCCCATGTTGATGAGGACAAGAGCCTCATCCCCACAACCCTTGCCCAGTGGTTGTTAGGTCTGCGGGCGGGGGGCTTATCGGAATCTGGAAGCCGGGCCACTTGTCCTGGAGCAGCGTGCAGCGAGGAGCCAAAAGCAAAGCTGCTCCTGCAGCTTATCCAGCCTCTCCGCGGCCGGCCGCCGGAGCCCGGGGGAACCGAATGATCAGCTGAACGAGGGTGGAGCTGGAGGAGGTCTCCCGTGTGTGACTGGTGACACAGACTGCCGTCCGCTGCCTGACATGTGGAGGGAGCTGGAAAGAAGTGCCCCAAGGTAAGAACTTGTCAGGTGGTGGGGGAAGTGCTTGGGATGAAGGCTTCCAGTCAGACCTTATCATTGGTGTGTGACCCCTTCCACTTGGCTGCACCCATCCTCCTTTTCACCTTGCTCCATCCCTCCACCTTGCTCCATCCTGCCACCTGGCTCCATCCCTCCACCTTGCTCCATCCCTCCACCTGGCTCCATCTCTCCACCTTGCTCCATCCCTCCACCTTGCTCCATCCCGCCACCTGGCTCCATCCCTCCACCTTGCTCCATCCCTCAACCTTGCTTTATCCCTCCACCTGGCTCCATCCCTCCACCTGGCTCCATCCCTCCACCTTGCTCCATCCCTCCACCTTGCTCCATCCCACCACTTGGCTCCATCCCTCCACCTTGCTCCATCCCTCCACCTTGCTTCATTCCTCCACCTGGCTCCATCCCGCCACCTGGCTCCATCCCTCCACCTGGCTCCATCCCTCCACCTTACTACATCCCTCCACCTTGCACCATCCTGCCACATGGCTCCATCCCTCCACCTTGCTCCATCCCTCCAACTTGCCCCACCCCTCCACCTGGCTCCATCCCTCCACCTTGCTCCATCCCTCCACCTGGCTCCATCCCTCCACCTTGCTCCATCCCTCCACCTGGCTCCATCCCTCCACCTGGCTACCCCCTCTCCTGTCCACTTTGCTATATCCTCCCTCCACCTGGCTGCACCTCCCCTCTCCTGTCCACCTGACTCAATCCCTCCACCTGGCTGCACCCCCCGTCCACCTGGCTATATCCTCCCTCCATCTGGCTGCACCTCCCCTCACCTGTCCACCTGGCTCCATCCCTCCACCTGGCTCCATCCCTCCAACTTGCTACATCCCTCCACCTTGCTCCATCCTGCCACATGGCTCCATCCCTCCACCTTGCTCCATCCCTCCACCTTGCTCCATTCCGCCACCTGGCTCCATCCCTCCACCTTGCTCCATCCCTCCACCTTGCTCCATCCCTCCACCTGGCTCCATCCCTCCACCTTGCTCCATCCCTCCACCTGGCTCCATCCCTCCACCTGGCTACCCCCTCTCCTGTCCACTTTGCTTTATCCTCCCTCCACCTGGCTGCACCTCCCCTCTCCTGTCCACCTGACTCAATCCCTCCACCTGGCTGCACCCCCCCGTCCACCTGGCTATATCCTCCCTCCATCTGGCTGCACCTCCCCCCACCTGTCCACCTGGTTCCATCCCTCCACCTGGCTGCACCCCCCTCCTGTCCACCTGGCTTCATCCCTCCACCTGGCTGCACGCTCCTCTCCTGTCTGCCTGGCTCCATCCCTCCACCTGGCTGCACCCTCCTCTCCTGTCCACCTGGCTATATCCTCCCTCCACCTGGTTGCACCCCCTCTCCTGTCCACCTGGCTATATCCTCCCTCCACCTAGCTGCACCCCCTCTCCTGTCTACCTGGCTGCACCCCCTCTCCTGTCCACCTGGCTCTGTCGTTCCCCCACCTGGTTGCACCCCCCCCCTCTCCTGTCCACCTGACTCCATCCCTCCACCTGGCTGTACCCCCCTCCTGTCCACCTGGACCAGTTCTGGTGCTAAAGTTATTGAATTAATTTAGATTTTTTTTTGCATGGGGGGCACAAGTAGCGGGTCTCGTCTAGGGTGAAAAATAGTCTAGCACCGGCCCTGCTTATCCGGCATCTTCCTGGCCCCGCCCTCCGTTATTTAAGAACCGTCAGAAGACGAGAAGCATCACACAGTGAGAGCCTCCCATGGCCCGAGAAGAAGAAGGGAAGAAGACGCCGCGGATGAAGGTGCTGGATGAGAACACCGAAGGAAGAACCAGAAGAACCAGAAGAAGAAGAAGATGAAGATAAAGGAAGAAACTGAAGGAAGATAGAAGATAGAAGAAAGAAGATAGAAGAAAGAAGATGGAAAGAAGAAGACTTTAAATAAAGGAATTGTTAAAAACTGTCTCTTGTCATTTTTAACATTTTGACACTTTTTTTGTGAAAAGGTAGGGGTTCTTTTGCACCCCCTTACCATTTCACACAGAGGGGAGGGCCAGGATCTGGAGGTCCCCTTGTTAAAGGGGGCTTCCAGATTCTGATAAGCCCCCCGCCCGCAGACCCCCACAACTATAGGGCAAGGGTTGTGGGGATGAGGCGCTTGTCCACATCAACATGGGGACAAGGTGCTTTGCGGGGGACCCCAAAGCACCCTCCCAATGTTGAGGGCATGTGGCCTGGTACAGTTCAGGAGGGGGGGCACTCTCCCGTCCCCCCTCTTTTCCTGCGGCCTGCCAGGTTGCGTGCTCGGATAAGGGTCTGGTATGGATTTTTAGGGGGACCCCACACCATTTTTTTTTATTTTGGCGCAGGGTTCCCCTTAAAACCCATGCCAGACCTGAAGGGCCTGGTATGGATTTTGAGGGGGACCCCCACGCCATTTTTTAAAAATTTTGGCATTGGGTTCCCCTTAAAATCCATACCAGACTTGAAGGGCCTGGTATTGATTTTGAGGGGGACCCCCACGTCATTTTTTTTATTTTGGCACGGGGTTCCCCTTAATATCCATACCAGACCTGAAGGGCCTGGTATGGAATTTCGGGGGAACCCCACACATTTTTTTGTTCTTAATTTTGTTTTTTTTCTTAATGCTGTTTTTATCAATGAACTTTTATGTGTATTGCCGGACCGACATTTCATTATAGCTGCGAGTATTTTTAAATAACTTTTATTCCTTAAGGGCCAGTTCACACCATCAAAATGCACGGAAAGTAGGTTATATAGTTTTCAATGGCATAGTTCACACCAGTGCTTGCAGTTCCAGTGCGTTTCCAGTTCCAGAAAAAAATGTAGAACATGCTGCATTTTTTTATGCACTGGACTGTACTGGAACGCTGTAAAATGCATCAAAAACGCACTGGAACGCATCAAAAATGTGCATGCAGAAAAGCACCTGGAACGCATCCAGACTGCATTTCTATAGTGTGATCTGGCCCTTAGAGCTAGTTCACACCATAGAAATGCAGTCTGGACGCGTTCCAGGTGCTTTTCTGCATGCACGTTTTTGATGCGTTCCAGTGCATTTTTGACGCATTTTTGATGCAGTCCAATGCTTTTTTTCCCCCCTCTTTTTTCTTAACCTTAAATAAGGACAAGTGCGTTCCAGTGTGTTTTTGATGCGTTTTACAGCTTTCCAGTACAGTCCAGTGCAGAAAAAATGCAGCATGTTCTACTTTTTTTTCTGGAACTGGAACGCACTGGAACTGCAAGCACTGGTGTGAACTATGCCATTGAAAACCATATAACCGAATTTCCATGCATTTTTGATGCATAAAATATGCACTGGACTTCATTGGTGTGAACTGGCCCTTAAGCAATTTGGCATATTTAAAGGCATTTCTCCTTGTTTTGTTTTTGGGGTTGTCAAATTGATGACATTGATATATGTCCCTTAGGGTGGGACCTGGGCCCCATACCCATTTTAAGGCCAATAACTAGAAGATAAGCCAGCCAAGTGGGGACTAGTAAAATTGCCAAGTCAGTTCCCTTAGACTGCAGACGGCAAGAGAGTACATTTGGGTGTCCTTATCGAGTTTCTAACACGTATTTTCTATTTGTATTTTGTTTATTATGTTGTTGCAAAACAGATGTGTTTTTATGCAATTTATTTGTTATTTTGGTTTGTTTTTCTTTTGGGTGGTGGTTATTTTACCATGAAATCCTTTTTTTGTTGGCAATTTTTGTTTTTTTTTACGTTGTTCACTTTGATTTAAATGTCTGTGCTGCCTTATTTTTAAAATTCTTTCTCAAGATGTTGTGTCTAATGTTGTTTTAATCCTTAATAGATGTCCATTTGTGGGTGCACTCCTTTTAACCCCTGTTAATTTACACTGCAAAAGGGTCAAACATATTCTGTTAGTGTCTCAAATTAACATACATTGGTGTATTTTGCTTTCCTTGCTTCTTTTCCAAGTCCTGTTTTTTTTTGGACCAATAAAATTGTTTAAAATTTTTTATGTTTTATGTGTGTTCTTTTCATGCAACGGATATCCCAGCTGCAGCTTAACCACTTCAATACCGGGCACTTAGACACCTTCCCGCCCAGGCCAATTTTCAGCTTTCAGCGATGTCGCAATTTGAATGACAATTGCACGGTCATACAACACTGTACCCAAACAATTTTTTTATCATTTTGTTCCCACAAATAGAGATTTCTTTTGGTGGTATTTGATCACCTCTGCGGTTTTTATTTTTTGGGCAAACAAAAAAAAAGACTGAAAATTTTGAAAAAAAACAAGTTTTTCTTTGTTTCTATTAACATTTTTTGGAAATAAGTATGTTTTCTTCTTCAATGGCGGGCACTGATATGGCTGCACTGACGTGCACTGATACAGTGGCACTGATGGGCACCGATGAGGTGGCACCAATGAGGTGGCACTGATGAGGTGGCACTGATGGGCACTGATGATGAGCACTGATAGGCGGCACTGATGGGCACTGATAGGTGGCACTGGTATGCGGCACCGATGGGCACTCATAGGTGGCACCGATGGGCACTCATAGGCGGCACTGATGGGCATTTGTAGGTGGCATTGATGGGTACTTATGGGTGGCACTGATGGGTACTTATTGGTGGCACTGACAGGTGGCACGGATGGGCACTGATGGGCACTTATAGGTGGGCACTAATGGGCACGGATGGGCACTGACAGGTGGCACCGATGGATACTGATGGGTGGCACTGATGACACTGATTGATGGCACTGATGCCCCTAGGGGTGGCATTGCTGGGCATCAGTGCTATATAATGGTGCCAATCAGTGCCCATTTGTGGGCACTGATTGGCACAGATTGGGCACTGACTGGGCACATTGGGCACATGTGGATGGCCATGGGGTACATACCTGGCCATCCACATGTTGCCCCCTTCCCTGGTGGTCCTAGTGGCTATCCTTGGTGGTCCAGTGTGGTGATCTGAGGGGGGGCTGCGCTGATAAACAATCAGCGCAGCCCCCCCTGTCAGGAGAACCGCCAATCGGCTTTCCTCTACTCACATCTGTCAGACGTGAGTGAGGAAAAGCCAATCAACGGCTCTTCCTATTGGCATCGTGATCAGTCATGATTGGACACGGCTGATCACGTGGTAAAGAGCCTCCGCCGGAGGCTCTTTACCAAGATCGGTGTAGCGGTGTGTCAGACTGACACACTGATCCACCGATCGCCGCGATGCGCACAGCGGCATGTTATCCTGCTGGACATCATATGACGCCCAGTCAGGATAACTGAACCACCGCCCGGCCGTCATCTGCTATGGGCTGGGCGGGAAGTGGTTAACTAGGCTGATTGGTATGTCTTAGACGTGTGTTCCAGCGTGCTTAAATAGACAGAGAGACAGTGTCATTTCATTTCAGTTAGCTAGATTAGGCAGGACAGTCAGGGAGTTAGCTGCACTTACAGTGTATTGTGTATATATATGCATCCCAGGTGTTGTATATATATATATATATATATATATATATATATATACACACTGTATTCAGTTTAGCTAGATCCATTCCTGTTATCTTCCTACTGATAGGCAGGCTTGTCTTGTTACAGTATTTACAGCTACCTGAAGAAAATTGCTGGTGTTCTTTTGATCCTATTAGTACCACAGTCAGGCAGCTAGACTATTTACAGTTAGTGTAGTGCATCCTCTTCACAGTGTTCAGTTAAAGCTACAAGTTAGTTTAGTGTGACCTCTGCACAGTGTTCAGCTAAAGCTACAAGTTAGGGTAGTGCGTCCTCCTCACAGTGTTCAGCTAAAGCTACAAGTTGGTGTAGTGCGTCCTCCTCACAGTGTTCAGCTAAAACTACAAGTTAGTGTAGTGCGACCTCTGCACAGTGTTCAGCTAAAGCTACAAGTTAGTGTAGTGTGTCCTCCTCACAGTGTTCAGCTAAAACTACAAGTTAGTTTAGTGTGACCTCTGCACAGTGTTCAGCTAAAGCTACAAGTTAGTGTAGTGTGTCCTCCTCACAGTGTTCAGCTAAAACTACAAGTTAGTGTAGTGCGACCTATGCACAGTGTTCAGCTAAAGCTACAAGTTAGTGTAGTGCATCCTCCTCACAGTGTTCAGCTAAAACTACAAGTTAGTGTAGTGCGACCTCTGCACAGTGTTCAGCTAAAGCTACAAGTTAGTGTAGTGCGTCCTCCTCACAGTGTTCAGCTAAAACTACAAGTTAGTGTAGTGCGACCTCTGCACAGTGTTCAGCTAAAGCTACAAGTTAGTGTAGTGCATCCTCCTCACAGTGTTCAGCTAAAACTACAAGTTAGTGTAGTGCGACCTCTGCACAGTGTTCAGCTAAAGCTACAAGTTAGTGTAGTGCGTCCTCCTCACAGTGTTCAGCTAAAACTACAAGTTAGTGTAGTGCGACCTCTGCACAGTGTTCAGCTAAAGCTACAAGTTAGTGTAGTGCATCCTCCTCACAGTGTTCAGCTAAAACTACAAGTTAGTGTAGTGCGACCTCTGCACAGTGTTCAGCTAAAGCTACAAGTTAGTGTAGTGCGTCCTCCTCACAGTGTTCAGCTAAAACTACAAGTTAGTGTAGTGCGACCTCTGCACAGTGTTCAGCTAAAGCTACAAGTTAGTGTAGTGCGTCCTCCTCACAGTGTTCAGCTAAAACTACAAGTTAGTGTAGTGCGACCTATGCACAGTGTTCAGCTAAAGCTACAAGTTAGTGTAGTGCGTCCTCCTCACAGTGTTCAGCTAAAACTACAAGTTAGTGTAGTGCAACCTCTGCACAGTGTTCAGCTAAAGCTACAAGTTAGTGTAGTGCATCCTCCTCACAGTGTTCAGCTAAAACTACAAGTTAGTGTAGTGCGTCCTCTGAACAGTGTTCAGCTAAAACTACAAGTTAGTGTAGTGCATCCTCCTCACAGTGTTCAGCTAAAGCTACAAGTTAGTTTAGTGTGACCTCTGCACAGTGTTCAGCTAAAGCTACAAGTTAGGGTAGTGCGTCCTCCTCACAGTGTTCAGTTAAAGCTACAAGTTAGTTTAGTGTGACCTCTGCACAGTGTTCAGCTAAAGCTACAAGTTAGGGTAGTGCGTCCTCCTCACAGAGTTCAGCTAAAGCTACAAGTTAGTTTAGTGTGACCTCTGCACAGTGTTCAGCTAAAGCTACAAGTTAGGGTAGTGCATCCTCCTCACAGTGTTCAGCTAAAGCTACAAGTTGGTGTAGTGCATCCTCCTCACAGTGTTCAGCTAAAACTACAAGTTAGTGTAGTGCATCCTCCTCACAGTGTTCAGCTAAAACTACAAGTTAGTGTAGTGCGACCTCTGCACAGTGTTCAGCTAAAGCTACAAGTTAGTGTAGTGCGTCCTCTGAACAGTGTTCAGCTAAAACTACAAGTTAGTGTAGTGCGACCTCTGCACAGTGTTCAGCTAAAGCTATAAGTTAGTGTAGTGCGTCCTCTGAACATTGTTCAGCTAAAACTACAAGTTAGTGTAGTGCGTCCTCTGAACAGTGTTCAGCTAAAACTACAAGTTAGTGTAGTGTGACCTCTGCACAGTGTTCAGCTAAAGCTACACGTTAGTGTAGTGCGTCCTCTGAACCGTGTTCAGCTAAAGCTACAAGTTAGTGTAGTGCGTCCTCCTCACAATGTTCAGCTAAAACTACAAGTTAGTTTTTTGCGAGCTCTGCACAGTGTTCACCTAAAGCTACCTGTCGAAGGTTGGTGGTGTTTTCCTGATCCTATCACTACTGCCGGCAGCTAAATAAGCTACAAGTTAGTTTTTTGGGAGCTCTGCACAGTGTTCACCTAAAGCTACCTGTAGAAGGTTGGTGGTGTTTTCCTGATCCTATCACTACTGCAGGCAGCTAAATAAGCTACAAATTCGTTTTTTTGCGAGCTCTGCACAGTGTTCACCTAAAGCTACCTGTAGAAGGTTGGTGGTGTTTTCCTGATCCTATCACTACCGCAGGCAGCTAAATAAGCTACAAGTTAGTTTTTTGCGAGCTCTGCACAGTGTTCACCTAAAGCTACCTGTCGAAGGTTGGTCGTGTTTTCCTGATCCTATCACTACCGCAGGCAGCTAAATAAGCTACAAGTTAGTTTTTTGCGAGCTCTGCACGGTGTTCACCTAAAGCTACCTGTCAAAGGTTGGTGGTGTTTTCCTGATCTTATCACTACCACAGGCAGCTAAATAAGCTACAAGTTAGTTTTTGTGAGCTCTGCACAGTGTTCAGCTAAAGATACCTGTAGAAGGTTGGTGGTGTTCTCATACTACAGGCAGGCAGTTGATTTTGCTAGCTGCAGTATCAGTATATATATATATATATATATATATATATATATATATATATATCCCAGCTTAGTGCAGCTACAGGCCATTAGTATGTCTGGAAGGCCAACAAGGAGAGGCAGACAGTCACAAGCCAATAAAAGAGGGCAAGCAGGCTCTGTGTCTAGAGGCAACAGTGCTGGTCGTCGAGACGGTGCATCCTCATCAGCACGTGGCCGTGGGACACGTTGGGCCTTTTTTTTTCGGCAGCTGGCCGTGTTGAGCCGCAACATGCGGAAGACTTGGTCGAGTGGATGACCAAGCCGTCCTCATCCTCCTCATCCTCTCTCACCCATACTCAGGGTACTTTGTCTGGCAAAGCAACTGCCAACGCGGCCTCTCCCCTCGGCTCAATGGCATCAGTGACTCCTTCCCTAGCCCCACTATGTCCTCCTGAGGAGTCCCTCGAACTGTTTGACCACAGTGTTGGGTACATGCTCCAGGAGGATGCCCAGCATTTAGAAGGCGCTGATGATGATACTGAGCTAGATGAAGGCAGTAACGTGAGCACGGACAGAGGGGGTCCCCAAGAAGGACAGCAATCTGGCAGTCATGCTCCCCCTGCTGCAGCATACTGCCAGGTTTGCTCCAGTGATAAGGAGAGAGGGGATGATGAGGTCACTGACTCAACGTGGGTGCCTGATAGGAGAGAGGAGGAGGAGGAGGCACATCACCAACGAGGCAGGATGCCCTCCAGGGGCCAGCCTATGGGCAGCACACTGACTGCATCACACCCCAAAGCTCCGCATGTGCAGGGCACTGCTGTCTCTGCGCGTTATTCCAAAAGTTCTTTGGTGTGGGCCTTTTTGAGTGCATCAGATCGCACCGCTGCTATTTGCAACATATGTCTCAAGCGTATCTCACGTGGCCAAAACATCTCCCGCTTGGGCACCACATGCTTGACCAGACATATGTTGACCTGCCATGCAGTTCGTTGGCAAGCGTATGTAAAAGACCCACACCAAAGAACACAGAGGACCTCTCCTTGCTCCTCATCAGCTGAGATCTCCAACCCCACTATACCTTCAGTCCTCTCTGAGACCTGCACTGAGTGGAATGAAGGTGTAGAATTAGGTGTGTCACAGCCAAGTACTTGTGGGCAATCTGCTTTCGGTACACCGACGTCAGATTGTACCAGGCGAATATCCCTGCCCCAGCTGCTGCACCGCCGAAAGAAGTTCGCTCCCAGCCATCCACATGCCCAGCGGTTGAATGATAGCTTGGCAAAATTGCTAGCACTTCAACTGCTGCCTTTTCAGTTGGTAGACTCTGCCCCCTTCCGTGAGTTTGTGGAATGTGCGGTTCCTCAGTGGCAGGTACCCAAACGCCACTTTTTCTCACGGAAGGCGATTCCAGCTTTCTACTGGCATGTGGAAGGCAATGTCCATGCCTCGCTGGACAGGGCGGTCAGCAGTAAGGTGCATATTACCGCTGACTCATGGTCCAGCAGGCATGGACAGGGACGTTACCTAAGTTTCACCGTGCATTGGGTGACTCTGCTGGCAGCTGGGAAGGATGAAGGACAAGGTACAGTAGTGTTGGAGGTTGTTCCGCCACCACGCCTCCAAAATGCCACTACTAATGATTTTGACACACCTCTCTCCTCCACCCCCTCCTCTTCTTCTTTCTCCATGGCCTCTTCCTGTGCTTTGTCCTCGGAAGCAGAGGTGCTCCGTAGCCGTTCAAGGGGCTACGCAAGTATGCAGGCCAAAAGATGCCATGTGGTGCTTGAGCTGGTGTGCTTGGGGGACAGGAGCCACACTGGGGCAGAGGTTCTGTCAGCTCTGCAGGAGCAGGTTCAGAGGTGGTTGACGCCACGCCAACTTAAGGCAGGAAGGGTGGTTTGCGACAATGGCACCAACCTCCAATCTGCCCTCCGACAGGGACAAATGACCCATGTGCCCTGTTTGGCTCACGTCCTTAACTTGGTGGTACAGCGGTTCTTGGACAGGTACCCGGGCTTACAGGATGTCCGGAGGCAGGCCAGGAAAGTCTGTGTGCATTTCTGCCGGTCATATAATGCCAGTGCTCGGCTGGCAGACCTCCAAAAGGAGTTTAACCTGCCCAAGAACCGCCTAATCTGTGACATGCCCACCAGGTGGAACTCAATGTTGGCCATGCTGCAGCGGCTGCACACGCAGCAGAGGGCCATCAATGAGTACCTGTGTGATTATGGCACTAGGACAGGGTCAGGGGGGCTTGTTTTTTTTTCCCCACACCAGTGGGCCATGATCAGGGATGCATGCACTGTCCTGTCACCATTTGAGGAGGCCATGAGGATGGTGAGCAGTGACAGTGCATGCATCAGTGACACTGTCCCCCTTGTCCACCTGTTGGAGCACACGCTGCGTGGAATAATGGACAGGGCACTTGAGGCAGAACAGAGGCAGGAAGAGGAGGATTTCCTTAGCTCTCAATGCCCCCTTTATCCTGACAGTGTTCCTGCATGCCCGCCAATCACACAGGAAGAGGACGAGGAGGAGGATTCCGTCAGTATGGAGGTGGAGTCTGGCACTCAGCATCAGCAGCAGTCTTTAAGGGATCAGTCCCAAGAAACAAATGGACTTGTACGCGGTTGGGAGGAGGTGGCTGCGGACCATGTCGTCCTTAGTGACCCAGAGGACTCCGGACCGAATGCCTGAGCAAAACTACGCTGCATGGCCTCCCTGATCCTGCAAAGCCTGCGTAAGGATCCTCGTATTCGTGGTATCAAGGAGAAGGACCAATACTGGCTGGCAACCCTCCTTGATCCACGTTACAAGGGTAAGGTTGCGGACCTTATCTTGCCATCGCAGAGGGAGCAGAGAATGAAACATCTTTGGGAGGCCTTACAGAAAGGTCTGTGCAACGCGTTCCCAGAGACTGGGAGGTTACAAACTCCTGTTTCTGAACAACGTGTTGCTGAGGCTTCGGTCAGTCAAAGAAGGAGTGGTGGAGAAGGTGGCTGTCTGACCGATGCATTCAGACAATTTTTTAGTTCGCAGCCCCAAGGTATGATCGGTTCCAGCAACGTCTGTTTTACGTGGTGCAGGAATACCTAGGGGCTAGATCTGACTTGGACACCTTTCCCACCGAAAATCCTCTGGGTTACTGGGTCTTAAGGATGGATCACTGGCCAGAGCTTGCACAGTATGCAATTGAGCTACTGGCCTGTCCTGCGTCCAGAGATCTTTCGGAACGCACATTCAGTGCTGCTGGAGGCTTTGCAACCGATCACAGGGTGTGTCTGTCCACTGACTCGGTCGATCGACTGACCTTCATAAAAATGAATCAGTCTTGGATCACCACCAGCTACCAAGCACCTGATGCTGATGTAACCGAATAATTTTTTTTGAAATCTCAGATCCCTTCAAAGACTGCTGATGCTTAGTGACTATCCTGAGTAATTATCCTCTTCCTCCTCAATGATCACGCTGATAGCTTGTAAGAACATTTTTGGTTCTGGGTACCGCCACCAGTGCCTAAGGCCCAATTTTTCAGCCCCTGTTCAACAGGGGCGTGTAATTACAATTTTTGATGCAATACTTTGCAGCAGGGCTCGTTCCTGCGTTCCAACTATAGAGTATCTGTGAGGGGTTGCAGTGTTGTGGCACCAGCACCAGTGCCTAAGGCCCAATTTTTCAGCCCCTGTTCAACAGGGGCATGTAATTACAATTCTTGATCTAATATTTCACAGCAGGGCCCTGTGAGGGCTTACAGTGTTGTGGCCACAACAACACCTAAGGCCCAAATTTCTGCTGAGTATATAGGGCAGGCCTCTACTTTCAAACATCCAACTTACAAACGACTCCTACAAACAGAAGGAGACAACAGGAAGTGAGATGAAATCTACCCCTAGGAAGGGTAATTCTCTCCTGTAAGAGTTAATATGGGAAAAACATTTCTCCTTTCCACTGATGCTTTATCACCAATCCTTGTTTCACAAAAAAAAACAAATTTTCAAAAAAACATTTGTCATTGGCACAAAAAGTGAGGTGAAATCTTCTGAAGAGGAGCACAGGTAGCAAAACAAATGTCACAGGGGTGATAACCCTTCCCCTTTTCCAAAAAGCTTAAAATAGATTTTTTGGCTGGATCTAAACACGTTAAAAATGTACCAGTTCAAAATTACAAACAGATTCTAATTAACAACAAACCTACAGTCCCTATCTTGTTTGCACCGCCTGTATACTGCTGTACAGAGTACAGAGCCTGTATACTGCTGTTTCCTCTTTTAATTTGGGTGCGGGGTTCCCCTTAATATCCATACAAGACCCAAAGGGCCTGGTAATGGACTGGGGGGTACCCATGCCATTTGTCTCACTGATTTTCATCCATATTGCCAGGACCCGACATTACATTAAAGCCGCAAGCAGTTTTAAATGACTTTTTTTCCTTTAAAAATGACATTTTGTGCAGGGACTATTCTAAGCACGGGAAACAAGCGCCACTTTACAGGCATACTATAGACACCCCCCAGGTACAATATTTAAAGGAATATTTCACTTTTTTTTTTTTTTTGCTTTAAGCATCATTAAAATCGCTGCTCTCGAAAAAACGGCCGTTTTTAAAAGTTGTTTTTGCATTGATACATGTCCCCTGGGCAGGACCCGGGTCCCCAAACCCTTTTTAGGACAATACCATGCAAATTAGCCTTTAAAATGAGCACTTTTGATTTCAAACATTCGAGTCCCATAGACGTCAATGGGGTTCTAATATTCGTACGAATTTTTGGTCTGTTCGCAGGTTCGGGGGGTGTTCGGCTCATCCCTACTCATATAGAGGAGCCATAAGTTCTAATGCATTTGGAATCCAGTCCCTACAATATCCCACTAACCCCAGGAAAGCACGTAGTTGTCGTACATTTCTTGGCTTTTCAAAGTTTTGTAGAGTTTTAACTCGATCTGGGGTTAGGTGATGGATTCCATGTGAAATGCAGTGACCCAGGAAGATCACTTTCTCTTGGCAGTATTGTAGCTTATCTTTGCTAACTTTGTTGTTACTGTTATAGAGAAACATGAGAAGGTCCTTTGTATCAGAACAAATAAGCAAATCGTCTATGTACTGAAGTAAAACCGTGTTTGGGTGTGAGGGGGACCATTGGTCCAATACTTGCTTTAACGCAGTATTATATTTAGAGGGGCTACTCACAAAGCCTTGGGGCAATCTTGTCCATGCTAACTTTTGGGCATCATGGGTAAATGAAAAAAGGTGCCGGAAATCTGGGTGCAGGGGCACCGAAAAGAAAGCATTTGCAAGATCAATTACTGTAAAGCAGGTGCTGGAGGCAGGTATTCCACTTAGTAAAGTGCAGGGGTTGGGCACGATCGGGGTATCTGCCTCTATTATATTGTTAATGGCTCCAAATCATGCACCATGCGGTATGTCACCTGCCCACCCTTCTTGTCTGGCTTCTTTGCAATTGGGAACAGGGGTGTATTGACTTGGGACTTAATTGGTACAACAACCCGTGTTGCATTCAGTTGAGTGATTTGATCCTTTATCCCCTCAGTCTGAGCAATACTTAGTGGGTACTGTTTAATTTGTGGGAGATGGGCTCCTGGTTTAATTTTTATCATGACTGGGGTCCAAACCAGCAGACCTACATCATATTTGCTGGTGGCCCATAATTCAGCGGGAATCACTTTCAATTCTGGTGGAAATGGCGGAGTGGAGTCCTGGATTAAAAATACTCCACAGCAGAATTTAAAACTTCTCCTTAAAGACTACTGACCACTTGGACTCCTGTAGGAGTGTAGTCTATGTTTGCTAAAATTTGGTTCAAAATGTCAGCTCCCAAAAGATTGGTAGGAACTGTGAAACTAACACTTTAGTGACAATTTCTGTTTGCTGTACTAGGCTGAGTTTAAGTGGCTTGGACTCAACCAAATCAGTAGAGGTCCCGGTTAGGCCAACACCAGAGATAACATTTGTAGATAATAATCCTGGAGGTAAGTCCTCTATATTAAAAACACTTCGGCTTGCACCAGTATCAATTAAACAGGTTAATTCTTTTTCTCCTCCAGGATAGGGGAGTTCTTGTAAAAATACTTTTACTCTGGCCTCGGGACCATTGTCTTCCCTATTTAACATGATTGATACTGGCATGCCATTTTCCTATACCTGATCCACTGCTTTTGGCAGAGAACTGGGATCAGCATGAGGTGCCTCTAAGCTCTTTTCCAGTCTACGGTCAGGAAGATGGCAGAATTTGGCTATGTGTCCTTCCCCATCACAATTGTAGCATATAATTGGTCCCCGATTGCCATGATTTCTGAAATTGCCTTTGCCTCTTCCTCTTCATCTTCCTCTCTGCTTCCCCATGTACATTACCTTGGGTTTGCTGTCTTTTTGGTTAATCCTGTTTTCTATGGATAACAAGATAGGCAGGACGTCTCGAATAGACATATTGCCTGCCTCAGGCCTTGCTGTGAACAACTTTTCTTTCAACTGGGGTATTAAACCATCACGAAACCTTTGTTTCACCAGTTGTGTAGATGGACTTGCAGTTTCTCCCACCTTCTCTTCCTCTATTTTAATGCCTGCTTCCTCCTGTCACTTAACCACCTCCAATAAGCCCCTGCTGCTTCCTCTTTCCCTTGCTTAGCATTCATAAATTCAGTATGTCTGGTTTGTCCATATATTTGGGGCAATTTTTCCTTCAATTTCTCACAAACCTCCCGTCCACTAACCATCTTACCTAGATTTTTGACATCTACACCACATTCTTTAAGTATATAGCCAGACATGTTGCTTCCCACTGCTTTAATAAGAAGCTGATGAATGTCAGTAGCAGAAGCCTCATATGCTTCCTGTGCAGCGCTAAGTTTGTTTGCAAACCCAATTGGATTCTTTTTAGGATCTCCCAATCCCTTTAATATGGCTCGCATATCTTGGGGGCTAAAAGGTACATGCCATTTAATTTGAGACTTACTGTCAACAGCATTACCTTCAAAAACGAATTGGGTTCTGACAGGATAAACTGCAACAGATTGCTCTGTGCCAGGGGCAGAAGGGCTGGCATCTCCCTTCATTCTCTCTTCATCTTGCTGCCACAATTTGGAAATTATGGTTTGCACTGGAAGTTCAGACTCTATCTCTCTTTCTCTGGCCAAAGCCTTAAGTTCAGAGAGATCTAGTTTTGCATATGTGCCTTTTGATTTATGCCAATCATCTGTTTCTAGGATACGAGCCAAAATCATCTTTGTAAGTTGATATGGGGCTGTTAAACCTCTGCTCTCTACTATATTGCCCAGCTCATCTTTTGTGTGTTCCATGTAATCTAATTCTTTTTCTAATTCAAATTCATTTTGTGGATGGACCCCTTAACCTCCCTGGCGGTATGATTATTTCGGATTTTAGGTGCTGAAAGCGGTACAATTATTTTGCATGGAAATTTGGCGTTTTATATTGTAGGTCTGTAAATCTTAACAATAACACACTTAAATCTGTCCAAACCAGAGTCTAGTAGATATCCCGGGTATGATAAAGTTTGAAACACAAAAACATAAATTATAATATGATAAATAAAAATAAATAATTAAAAAAAATTAAAAAAAATTGTAATAAAATAAATTTCCCCACAATTCACTATCGCTCAATTCTGCAAGTATTCTAATTTACTATCGCTGTTTTCTAGCTGGTCTAAAGCCACTTTTGACGTAAAGGGACACTTTTTGGTTGCTATGGACAATCTCCAGTTTCCAGGCAGAAAGAACAGTGTATATCATGTAAAACTGCATGCAGGGCATGGGCCAGAGCACTGGGGACAAAAGGGATGTGAAATCATTTCATACAGTACTGTAATCTGTAAGATTACAGTACTGTATGTGTTATGATTTTGACATTTTTTTGAATTTGCCGCCAGGCTCCGCCCCCGTGCGTCGCGCCGCTCGCAGGGAACGGAGCCTGGCACGGAGAGGCTTCGGAGGAGGACAGAGCCCTCGGACACTGCGGGGGACATCGCAGGATCCCAGGGACAAGGTAAGTAATGCCGCCCCAGGATCCTGCAATGCGATCCCGAGTGTGGCTCGGGGTTACCGCTAATGGTACTGAATTTTAACCCCGAGCCACACTCGGGAAAACCGCCAGGGAGGCTACAGCCAAACTGGCAGCCACATAAGGTGGGGGGTCCTCCTCTACAGAGTCTTGTGGCCAAACGTAGTAAATTTGGGCAGTACTTTTATTAAATATCTCCATCAAGCCAGTTTGATTTGCTACTTTAGCTTCTGTCTCCCATGTGCAAGCTATTCTCCATGTTCCTTCACTGCACAGTAGTGGGCCATAATTGTGCAGAAAAGTTTGCCATACTTTTAAATCAAAAGTCCCTTCAGATTTTAAAGGTTTAGCTGTTCCCTTTGTCCATTCTACCCATTTATCTAGGGGCTCAGTATAGGCGGAACCATACCTTCGGTTCATATATTCTCTAGCGCTCATCTTGCGCTGGGCATTTTCTGAAGGCCTCTCTCCCTTCATTCCCTTAATTAATTTAATGCCCATAATGACTGGCCAGTCTTCTCTACTTGTGCCTATACCCTCTTGCCTCTAAAACAAATAGTACAGCAAATCTGCAGATTTACAAGAATAGTCTCCACTTATCTACGTGGATAGAAGAGGTTTATGACAGTAGACAAAACAGTCATTAAGAGACCCTCCTCGTCTCTTCTCTTCTCTGAGTTTTATTTGACCCTACCATGCGCCTCTGACCCAGGTCGCCCACAAGGAGTCAACGCAGGGAACTGCAGAGGATTTTCCCTATCCACACACAGTCCAACCCGTGAAGGGGGACACAAACACATTCACAAACACACGTTACCCAACCAGAAAGGTCAGAGAGTGGTCTGGTTTCCTTGAGAACCAACAGATAGGATACATAGGAAAAGGCAGAAATATAGCAAGCTTAAGGGCAGCTTACCTAGCCGGCATTTGAGGTCTGCGTTTCCCGATGATCCCGAAGCGCGGTTCCTTCTAGAGACTCTGCCAAACTCCTGGCTGGCTCACCAAGCTGATATGACTGATTTCTGATTGGGACTCTGAAACAAAGTTAATACTGCAGCTGCAGGAACAGATTCACAGGACTCAATCACTGTGTTTAAAATGTCTGTTCAGTGAAAATGTATTATTATTATTATTATGTTATTTTATACATAGATAAGAAAGAGGTGGTGTGAGATGTTATTAAAAACTAACAAATAGAAATATGTTATTAAAAGCTAATAAATAGAAATATATTATTAAAAACTAGCGAATAGAACAATTGCAAAAGTAAAACTATGAGAAGGGAGGGGGGAGTAGAGAGCGTTTAGTAGGAGAAGTGTCTGTGTGTTAGGTGAAGGTTACAGAACACATTTCAACAGTGAGAACAAAATGGAGCCTCTTGTGCTTAAATGAACAGTACAGTGAATGTCCATGTCAAACAGTACTCATTGTAAATCATGGGGTAGAACTGATGCAACTTTTCAGTCCCAAGTGGCCTTAGGCTGTCTTTCCACTACTGCGAGTTGTTGTGCGACTTGACACATGTGAAGTCAAAACACATGTATTTCAATGTTCCCCCGTTCTAATTGGTGCAACTCCAAAAAAAGTTCTTGCACTACTTTGTTCCAACTTCAGTGCAACTTTTTCTCCAATGTTTTGAACTAGTCGCATGACATGGCATTAAGGCTCGGTTTCCACTATTGCAGGCCCAAAGTTGCGTGTTTTTTGCCACGTGTTTTCCGCTACTTTTTGCCGAAACTTGAAGCAATGCCTGTGTATTTTTGAGGTCTATGGACCTCAAGTCGCATCAAAGTGGGACCAAAGTAGTGCAGGGACTACTTTGATGTTGCTGCGACTTGAAGTCGCAGACATATGAACGGTACTCATTGTAAATCATGGGGTAGAACTTGTGATGCAACTTTTCAGTCCCTAGTGGCATGACAAGTTGCAATAGTGGAAAACAAGCCGAAAAAGCACATCGTAAATCACGCAACTTTGGGGTTGAAATAGTGGAAAGAGAGCATTAGGCTAAAGCGGTAATAGGAAGATGCACTGTAAGAATTACTTCTAATTGTAGAAAATCAAACAGGCTCTTGCACTGAATCTAATTTTTGGAAGATTTAACTGATTGGCCAGTGTATGGTGACCTTTAAAGATATGAAAAGTTGAATTTCTGGTGTTTAAGCCTCATACACACGATGGGACTTTGTACAAACTTTCCCGTGGATTTTTGTACAAAGGGCGTTGGCCTTAGGGTTCTTTCACACGGACATGTCCATGTACGAAGCCCGCTCTGTTCAGCGGGGGATGGCTGCGTGGATCCCCACTGAGCAGGCAGATGACAGGTCTGTCTCTGCACACTGTGCAGGGATGGATCTGTCAGAGTGCCGCTCTCCTCTATGGGGGATCGGATGATGACGGACCGTAGAGTCCGTCATCACCCGATCTGATCTGCAGACAGATGGAAAAATAGGTTTCCTCCATTACACTTTTTCATATTGGAGTGGGTCGGATGTCAGCAGACATGTCACCACTGACATCCGACCCTCCATAGAGGTCTATGGAGTGTCCGTTCAAGTCTGCAGATCCGAGGCGGACCTGAAAGGCCCGTCCATGTGAAAGGGGCCTTAGGCCCCTTTCACACTGGGGCGGTGCGGGCGTCAGCGGTAAAATGGCGCTATTTTTAGTGCCGCTTTACCGGCGGTATTCGGCAGCTAGCGGCCAAAAAGGGGTTTATATAAATCTGCCCGCAAAACGCCACCGCAACGGCATTTTGCCAGCGGTATAGCTGCGCTGTCCCATTGATTTCAATGGGCAGGAGCGGTTTATACACCGCTCCAAAGGTGCTGCTAGCAGGCCTTTTTTTTAGGCCCCTGGGGTGTTTTTAGGCACTACAGCGCTAAAAATAGCATCTGAAAAATGCCCTAAAGAAGTGGCTCCATTCACTCCAGTGAGGGCTTTCACACTGGACCGGTGCGCTGGCAGGGCATCACAAAAAGTCCTGCCAACAGCTTCTTTGGAGCGGTGAACTCACCGGTCCTCCCTATTGAAATCAATAGGGCAGCGCTGTGATACTGCCGGCCGCTAGCAGGGGGGTTAAAACCCCCCTGCTAGCAGCCAAATAATGCCGCTAAAATGACAGTAAAGTGACGCTAAAAATAGTGCTGCTTTACCGCAGATGCCCCCACCGCCCCAGTGTGAAAGCCCGATTCACACTGGAGTGAATGGAGCCACTTCTTTAGGGCGTTTTTCAGGCGCTATTTTTAGCGCCTGAAAAAACACGCCAGTGTGAAAGGGGCCTTTTCCTTTCACACGGACGGATAGAATTGTGCTTTTAGCTGCATTTTCTACTGTAGCTAAATGCACACAATGCTTTCCTATGGCCCCATTCACACACTGCGTTTTGATTACATGCAGTTTGGTGCGGATAGAAAAAATAGAATTGACTGCGTCCAGGAGTGATTTAGCGCAGCTATCCACACATAACCGCAGGTAATCGCAGTGCACTGTGTTAGCTGCAGATAGCAGCGCCGAACTGGCTCGCTCATCGGGAAAGGAAAAAATGTTTTTTCCTTTCCCAATGAGCGACAAGCACGGGGATCCGACTTGGATCCCCGCCAATACCAGGCACTGTGATATGAATCTTGAGGGAGAACTCCACGGCAAATTTTAAATAAAAAACTGGCATGGGTTCCCCTCCAAGAGCATACCAGGCCCTTCGCTCTGATATGGATTTTAAGGGGAACCCCTACGCCAAAAAAACAGCATGGGGGCCCCCCAAAATCCATACCAGACCCTTATCCGAACATGTAGCCTGACCAGTCAGGAAAGGGGGTGGGGATGAGCGAGCGCCCCCCTCCTGAACCATACCGGGCCGCATGCCCTCAACATAGGGGATGGGTACGTACTTTGGGGAAGGGGGGCGCGCTGCGGGCCCCCCCACCTCAAAGCACCTTGTCCCCATGTTGATGAGGACAAGGGCCTCTTCCCGACATCCCTTGCCGTTGATTGTCAGGGTCTGCGGGTGGGGGGCTTATCAGAATCTGGTGACCCCGCCTCTTATGACGGCATAGTCCCGGGGCATCACACGGTGACCACGCCCTATGCCTATATAAGTAGCTGCACATATCGCAGATGGCATTACAGCTGGAGAGAGAGTTGTGTCAACATCGGAAGAAGAAAAGAGGGGAGAAGACGACTATGTAGAAGAAGAAGATTGGGCCCCCGCTAGCAAAAGAGCTGGAAGAAGACAGCGGGGTATCCGGAAGAGGATACCGGAGAAGAGCCGGACAGTGACAGAAGATCCAGACAGCGGCAGAAGACCGGGCCCCCGCTAGCAAAAGAGCTGGAAGAAGATAGCGGGGGAAGCCGGCAGAAGATACCGGAGAAGAACTGGACAGCGGCAGAAGATCAGGACAGCGGTAGAAGACCGGGCCCCCCGCTAGCAAAAGAGCTGGAAGAAGATAGTGGGGGAGGCCAACAGAAGATACCGGAGAAGAACCGGATAGCGGCAGAAGACCGGGCCCCTGCTAGCAAAAGAGCTGGAAGAAGATAGCGGGGGAAGCTGGCAGAAGATACCGGAGAAGAGGCTGGACAGCGTGGAGAAGAACCGGACACCGGGAGAAGATGCGAAGAGTGACCCCCGAAGTCGGAAGAAGACCCCCGGAGCTGCCTAATAAATTACTTTAAAAACCTTTGTAGTGTGTTTTTTTCTTGACACTTTTCTCCCCCAGGTGAATGGGTAGGGGTACCATGTACCCCATACTCATTCATGTAGGGTGGGGGGCCAGGATCTGGGGGCCCTCTTGTTAAAGGGGGCTTCCAGATTCTGATAAGCCCCCCACCCGCAGACCCCGACAACCAACAGCCAGGGTTGTCGAGAAGAGGCCCTTGTCCTCATCAACATGAGGACAAGGTGTTTTGGGGTGGGGGGCCCCGCAGCGCGCTCCCCTTCCCCAAAGTACCTATCCCCCATGTTGAAGGCATGCAGTCTGGTATGGTTCAGAAGGGGGGGGGCGCTCGCTCATCCCCACCCCCTTTCCTGACTGGCTGGGCTGCGTGCTCGGATAAGAGTCTGTTATGGATTTTGGGGGACCCCCCACGCCGTTTTTTCGGCATAGGGGGTTCCCCTTACAATCCACACCAGACCGAAGGGCCTAGTATGCACCCGGAGGGGGAACCCATGCCAGTTTTTCTTGCGCTGCTTTAATAGGAAGATGTGTTTTTCCTATTGCAGCGAGCGCAAGATGTACCTTGCCGAGAACCAGCGCGATCCCATTGCGCTGGAAACATTCTCACGTGTAGGTACTCCTGTGTGTGCGCCGGTTCAGACGCTGAATTAAGGATCTATCCAGCGCACCAATTAAGGTCTGAACCAGCGCAGTGCATTCATCTTAGTAAATGACCCCCCATGTTGGATGTAGAAGATTTGTTGCCAGCCATAGCTCTTCAAAAGAGCAAAGATTAGGGGATCTGGGGGTTCACAGTGAGGTTTAATACATGTACCTCATGGTACCTCTTTAGGGAAAGCAATATTTCTCTTTCAAGCAAGTTCCCTTTCAGCAGTTGCCAATTAAACATGCTAAAAAATGACCACTGTAAATAGGTGATTTTATAAGGTATATGAAACAGAGTACAGGTTCTGTAGAAAGTGCCTAAATAGTCATTGTGAAAACATAAACTACTGATGTTTGATTCATAGGCTTACTTATTTGGAATGACCTTGAACAAGCAGTGGTATCAGCAGGGAGTGTCGCTAATTTAAAAAAAACTTTCAGATGGGCATCTTAACTATCACAACATACAGGGATATGGAATTTATTATTGACAGTAACTCACATACACATACACCACAGGTTGAACTGGATGGACTGGTGTCTTTATTCAACCTAAACTACTATGTAACTTTCTTTCAAGTCACATAATGTACGTAGTAGTAAAGTACATGCCACTGGTAGACATCCCAGTCAAACAATATACAGTGCATACAAGACATAAGGAGACTTACTGCATCCCAGTCATAAATGCACAATGTAATGTATATTGGTCATGCTGGGACTTGAAATTTCCGGGTTCTATAATGTACAGAATATACATCATGTTGGTCTAATTTGTTGAGGTAAAGGAGATCAACTGTTTTTTTTCTGAGGTGGAGTATCAGCTTACAATTGACATGTGTGTGGTTTTCTCCAGGAAAGTGGGATAGCTTACTGGTGAGTTGGGGTCAATTTAGGAAATGGAGGTCAGTTTGCAGGTAGATAACTATCAGTCTGGATTGTGTGGGCAAGAGTCAGTCAAAAGATTTGTTGGTGAAAATGAGTAAAGGATGGGAGAGGTCGAGTACTGTCCATGATATTTTGATGAATGATTTACTTTTACTAACATTTAAAGCACTTATTGCACCTTGAAAAAGGAACACTGTGAAAGCTGAATATGTAAATGTTAGTATAAGTAAAAAGGTATCACGGACAGTTTTCACTTGTTCTTAATTGGTGGGGAAAAGCCTGTTCGCACATACAGTACAGTAGGTGTCTAACAGTCTGAAGGGTGGTCTGCAGTAGCTTGTTGTAGGAGGATATTTGATGGTCAATTGCTGTCAAAGTCTTCTATAATACAGTGGATGGTTTTGTCTCTATATAGAGCCAGATGATATAATTCTTTGTTCATAGATACTGTGCAGTATACAGATACAGTGGGTAGAGAAAAAAATCACCCCCTTTAAAATAATCACATTTTGTTGCTTTGCAGCCTGAAATGAAGACAGATGCAGTTTTTATTTTATTTAGCTGTATTTACTAGTGCAGCATATAACATCCAAGTGAAGGATCTAACACCAACATGTCAGAGTTGGAAAAAAGATCTCCCCCTTATGGCAGTATTTTGTTGGACCACATTTTGCTTTAATTACAGCCTTTAGTCTGCTGGAATATGTCTCTACTAACTTTGCACATCTAAACTTTAAAATATTTGCCCACTCTTTGCAGAACTGCTCAAGTTCAGGTAAATTTGATGATGACTGATCCTCATGCAATGGTAACTAGCCACTGCATCTATCCTTCCCACATCCATGTCAGTTGTCGGTCACACCTGGGGGTCCCCCCTCTCCCTTTCTCCCCCTCCCATCCTGCTACCTTTTTTTCTCTTCTCCTATCTTAAACCCCCAGACCTTGGGTTCGGATTCATTCAACTATGTAGCATGTCGTCTGATATCATGTCCAAGGTTGTAATTTTCTCACTTCTAAACTCTTCCGTTCCCATGCTAAGCCATGGTACTTGCTCAGCTTTTTAGCCTCCACTGGATTACCCAGTATATCGTGCTTCATTTCTTCCCTGCAGGATCCTACCCCATTTTCAATACTCACTCTGCTCTTTTTGGTCACAACATTGTAATATAAGTACTGCATAGTTTAGATTTTTATGTTCCTGCAGTTAGCTACTTTCACATTGATTGTTATAATGGACTTGACTCCCTATATTGTGTTTATTGTAATGCTAGCGTTCCTGCACAGAATTACCATGTGTACGTTTTTCCATTTACATATATTGTACCATCTTTATTCATATTTCTAATTAAAAAAAAAAAATTATGGCGATGGTTTGTAGACTGCAGTCTTGAAGTTTTATACACAAATTTTCAATGAGGTTTAAGTCTGGGCTCTGACTAGGCCATGCAAGTACATGCACCTTTTTCTCCTTCAACCACTGTGTGGTCAGTGTGGTCATTTTTGCTGTGTGCTTTGGGTCATTGTCATGACGAAGGTAAACTTTCTTCCCATTGACAATTTTCTGGCAGAGGGCAGCAGATTTTCCTCAAGAATTTGATGTTTTTTTGCCCCATCCATTTTTCTTCTATCCTGACAAGTGCTCCAGTCCCTGCTGCAGAGAAACACCCCCATAACAGGAAATTGCCACCTCCGTGCTTACTGTAGGAATGGTGTTTTTTGGATGATGAGCTGTATTGGATTTCCGTCAGACATATTGTTTGGTGTTCAGGCCAAATAATTTAGATGTGCAAAGTTAGCAGAGACATATCCCAACAAACTAAAGGCTGTAATTACAACAAAAGGTAGTTCAACAAAGTACTGACATGAGGGGGTGATCCTTTTTCCAACTCAGAGATTCTAGTTTTGATTTTTTTTTTCCTAACATGTTGGTGCTATATCTTTCACTTGGATGTTATAAGTTGCACCAGTAAATACAGCAGGATGAAACAAAAACTGTGTCTCTCTTCATTTCAGGCTGCAAAACAACAAAATGTGATTATTTTAAAGGGGGTGATTCTTTTCTATATCCACTGTATGTGCATTTTGTGGTTCACCATATTTTTTGTTTGAGGGGACAGTTTCTATTCACAAGCCATTGTCTTATTGCTGCACAAGCCATTTTGTAATTTAGTGTTATTGCAATTTCTTTTTCCATTTTAACTGTTTTTTAAAAAAGGCAAAAAATTAGACGCATGATGGCAACCTGGAGGTGTTCTGTACTCCATTGGTGTACAGAATGCCCCCAGAAAAGTCATTTCCTCTTTCTGTGATTCACTGACTGTTTTTTTTTTTTTGGAAGTCAGAACTTGAACTTTTGGCAATAGGAATTACATTTTTGGTGAAATACTACCCTAAGCTTGTCTGCAAAAGGGGTGCAGATGATACAGCACAATGTGAATGCACCAGGAGATTATAATATGTGCAGACCGTCCTATTCAGGAATCAGTCTGGAAAGCACGTGGTGAAAAAACAGCAAAATTTTCAGAACAGAAAAAAGGAGGGATGTGGAAAAAAAGTTTGTTAAAATACTTGCAGTGCACATAGATTATCCAGAAGAGATTGTTTTTGTCTCAACAAAAGTGGAGCTACACTTAAAGTGGATGTAAACCCAATGTCATCCTTTCTAAACTACTGCCATAGGGGTTATCTATAAGGATATACATGCCTCCTGCATGTATCTTTACCTGTCAAATGTCTCCCCTCTGTCTGTTATGAGACCCGAAAAACTGCATATTCTGTGGGTGGGCCTGTTGTCTGGAGCTCGGTGGGTGGAGTCGTGATGTTAGTAGACTCCCCGCTCACCTCTACACTCCCCTTGTCAATATGCATTTTTCTCCTGTGTATTTCTTACACTGAACTTCTGCTATGATCTCTAACATCCAGTCAAAAGACAGGAAAGTAATCACATGACTTCAGCATGCCCAACTATGCTGAAGTGTGGAACATCCAATCCTGGCAGAGCAGCAGAAGAAAGGAGTGGGAGGGAATTAAAAAATAATGCATGTGTCTTAGGCTAGTGCACGAGATGTAAATCACCTGTCACTCACAGCAAGGGGGAGGATTTGACAAAGTTTTTCTCTGTTTGTCAAGATTTATCTCACTGAACAATAAAAGAGGATTGGTCAGAGATGGATTAACTCTTTGTGGCAAGACTGGGCTCAAATGCTAGGAAATCTTATACTCTATATTATGACATAAAAAAAAAAAATTCGGGTTTACATCCACTTTAAGCCTTGTACACTCAATTGGATTTTCCGCAGACAAAATCTCGGACATTTGTCCAAAGGCGGGTGCCTGGATTTTGTCTTGCATACAAACACAAGGAATTGTCGGCCAACAAACACAAACGTAGTGACGTACTACATGGTTTTTCAGCTCTTTAGCGCCACCTTTGGGCTCCTTCTGCTAATTTTGTGTTAGTAGAAGTTTGGTGAGTGTTGATTCGCGCTTTTCATTTTGCGCTTTTCATTTAGCGCTTTTCAGTTCACGCTTTTCATTTCATGCTTTTCAATTCGTTTCTGAACAGCCCTTCGTCAACCAGACATGATGCAGAATCAGAGGAGATAACGTGTTATTTATTATTGGCCTTGGAGTTATTGCTTTAACCCAAGTCCAGTCCAGGAACAGGAGGAGTTCTTGGACCAAAAATTGGTTGCTTTATTAATCGTGACCAATTATGTCATATGCCTTTGTTGCGGGAGCTCCAGGAGAATAATCCAGATGTTTTTCTGAATTATCCCTGGATGACGGACCCCTGCTTTCACCAACTCTTGGCATTATTGACCCCCTATATTAAAAAGCAGGACACATGCATGAGGCTTTTATTTAATTTTTTGATTGAATAGTAATGATTTGATTTGTTATATTTTTTATATTTTTGGATGCATAGAATGTACTTTTTGGTTAAGTTCTATTGGCAGATAGCATGTCTAATTTTATTTGTTTTCTTTTTTTAATGCACAATAAAAAAATTGTGGAGAATAATACTTAGTTATGTGTTTTACTTCAAATGACAGTTTGGGAGTAGGCAGTTACATTTAAAAAAATACAATGTAAAATTGACAAGGGACACCAACATAGTTGTATCTTTGATCTTAAACACTATGGGATAATGGTGTTATGATAACTTGCCCAGAAATAAATAAAAAAAGCATAATAATATTATTATAATATTATTGATATTGCTAGAAAAAAATGCCATTGAAAATTTGTTTGCAATAACTCCATCCAGTATCACCAGCAAAGCAGCTTCATTATTATCCCATTAAAGAAGAAGAGAATGTGCGGTGCATTTCGAGATTTCATAATTTGCCACGTCACAAATGTTAATTCTCCATTACGAACGCTAGTTTATAAGAGCGACCGCTTCTGGCTCGTCCTTGCTTCCGAGCATGCGTGTTTGTACTTTGGATTTTTGTCCGACGGACTTGTGTACACACGCTCGGAAAATCCGACAACAGACATTTGTCTACAGAAAATTTTAAAACCTGCTATCCAACATTTGTCTGCGGAAAATGTGACAATTGTCCGATGGAGCGTACAAACGGTCGGATTTTCCACCAACAGCCTGTCATCACACATTTCCCAATGGAAAATCCGATTGTGTGTATGAGGCTTTAGAATATAAAGAAAATGATAATCCCAACCACATATTATACCTGCATAATGGCATCCTTATTTTTGATCCCCAAAATGGCCAATGACATGTCTTGTTTCTCATTTCTACTCACCAGCCACATTAAATAAAATCTGTCCCTGGGGTCCTGCTTCATGTAGCACAATATAGAGTACTTTTCAAGTAATAGAAAATCTGCTAAATAAGTAGATGGGCAATCCATAAATTCTCTAGGATGATGCTAGTGCATGCACAGTACTGCACAAATGGACAGCTAATGTGAAGAAGGAGATGCTGCACCTTCTGGCAGTGATGCTCACGACATCACCCATGCTGAGTTCTTTATTCAGCAATCCCTTGCTGAGAGTAAGGATCAGTTGAACACACAGGAAAAGTTGAGCTATTTCCAGGAGACAATTTCGATTACAGTCATGGACCACAAATGTATGTCACGTGTTTACATTCTGTACAGAATCTGTATAGAATCTATGAAATAGAAAAAGATTGTCCCTCTTCTGAATTTTTTCATATATTTTTTTCTAAAATCTGTTCCTAGTGTACTTATAGTATTCATGACATTACCCAAGCAGTCGCTATGACTATGGACATTTATTTTTCCATTCAGAACACACCAGTAAAACAACGACTCCAAGGGAAATATCAACAGCCAAAAAATTAGTTAAACCATTTGTACAAACATTTGTTATACTAAGCAAGACAACATTTCCTATGTCTTTTTTATTTCTGTATTGAACCAATGTCACACTTCATTTGGGGGCCATAACTAATTCATGTTCTTTGCAATGTAAAAATATTGTTATGAATAGTTGCCCTGAAGCTGCTATATTACAGCTCACATCTGGTGCACAGAAGACACATGTGTACTATACGGGGTATCCAGTTCATCTTCCTGCCATAAACTCAGGCAGAAATATTTTTGTATTCCAAATAAATGGATGACTCCTTCAGAAGATACTGACTTCAAATACCATTTCTCCTTGGGAGGCATCTGTCATTCTGCCTTGGCTGCTGCTTCCTTAAGTTGTTTCTAGCTGGCCACATCTGTTTCCAGTATGCTAACAATATATTTAAACCAACACAGTTTAACAATTTTTCCTCACTATGTTTCATTGTTTTTAGGGACCCTGGCACAGCACCAAAGATTTAAAAGTAATATATCTGCTTAAAAGTGGGCCTCTTAAACAAAAGGTGTCTGCTCATACCTTTACAAGTCAACAAAGGGCCTGGTATGGATTTTTTTTGGGGGGGGCGACCCCACACCATTTTTTATTTAAATTGGCATAGAGTTCCCCTTAAAATCTATACCAGACCCTAAGGGCCCGGTATGGATTTTGGGGGTGGGACCCCACTCCATTTTTATTTACATTTTGGCATGGAGTTCCCCTTAAAATTTATGCCAGACCCAAAGGGCCTGGTATGGATTTTGGTGTGTGTGTGTGTGTGTGTGTGTGTGTGTGTGTGTGTGGGGGGGGGCACACCAGGACTTGCTTGTGTGCACAGCCAAATACTTGTGTATGCAACTTGATTTAATACAGATTTGAAGGGGGTATGAATAGTTGGCACTTATAAAAATATGTATTTATAGTCTGTAAGCCCCCTTTAACAATAAGGGGGCACCTAGATATTACCCCCCATGTGAATTATTATGGGGAAATAGTACCCCTACTCATTCATAAAAAAAGCTGTAACTTAGAAATAAACGTGACACCTAAATGTTTGACAAGGTTTTTTAAAAAATAAAATCCTCCAAAAAGTCACTTGTTGTAAATCCATTGTCAATCACATCATTCAGCAAAGCAGATGCATGTCAATCATGATGCCTGATGCCCACCAACCCACTGAAAGAAAAAAAAAATGCTGCCTCTGAGACATGTCACATGTGTTCACTTGCCACTCACTGTAAACAAGGCATTTCCCTGTTCTGCCTAGTGACATGACAGAGATCTACTGCTCCCTGTCATTGGGAGCAATGATCGCTGTCATGTCAGTGGTAGCCCATCCCCCCACAGTTAGAATCACTCCCTAGGGCACACAACCCCTTGATCGCCCCCTAGTGTTTAACCTCCCTGGCGGTATGATTATTTCGGATTTTAGGTGCTGAAAGCGGTACAATTATTTTGCAGTGAAATTTGGCGTTTTATATTGTAAGCCTGTAATTCTTAACAATAACACACTTAAATCTGTCCACCAAGAGTCTAGTAGATATCCTGGGTATGATGAAGTTTGAAACACAAAAACATAAATTATAATATAATAAATAAATATAAATAATTAAAAAAAAAATAATATAATAATAATAAAATACATTTCCCCACGATTCACTATTGCTCAATTCTGCAAGTGTTCTAATTTACTATCGCTGTTTTCTAGCTGGTCTGAAGCCACTTTTGAAGTAAAGGGACACTTTTTGGTTACAATAGAAAGAATAGTAATATTAACCACTTTATCCCTGGAAGGATTTGTCCCCTTAATGACCAGGCCATGTTTTGCGATACGGCACTGCAACACTTTAACTGACAATTGCGTGGTCGTGCGACACTGTACCCAAACAAAATGTACGTACTTTTTTGCACTATAAACAAAGAAAGCGACAATTTTGAAAAAAAAACCCAATATTGACTATTTGCTATAATAAAAATCCCCAAAATATTTAAAAAAAACAAATTTCTTCCTCAGTTTAGGCTGATATGTAATTCTTCTACATATTTTTGGTAAAAAAAAAAAAAAAAAAAATTGCAATACGTGTATATTTATTGGTTTGCACAAAAGTTATAGCATCTACAAAATAGGGTATATATTTATGGCATTTTATTATTATTTTTTTTTACTAGTAATTGCGGCAATCTGCGAATTTTTTTGGGGACTGCGACATTGCAGTGGACAGATGGGACACTTCTGACACTTTTTTGGGACAATTGACATGTATACAGCAATCAGAGCTAAAAATAGCCACTGGTTACTGTATAAATGTCATTGGCAGGGAAGGAGTTAACACTAGGGGGCGATCAAGGGGTTAAATGTGTTACCTAAGGAGTGTTTCCAACTGGGGGGGGGTTGGGACTGCCTGGGGGAGCAGACTGATTGTTGTTCCTAAGCATTAGGACAACTGATCAGTCTCCTCACCCCTGACATAATGGAGATCTGTCTATTTACATTGAAAGACCTCTGTTCTGTCTCTCAAAAGTGGAGATAAGAGATATGAAATTCAGCACAAAGAACCTGTTATGCCGCGTACACACGGTCGGACTTTTCGTCTACAAAAGTCCGACAGCCTGTCCGACAGACTTCCGACGTACCTTCGGTGGACTTGCGGCAGACTTTCTTACGAACGGACTTGCCTACACACGACCACACAAAAGTCCGACGGATTCGTACGTGATGACGTACACCGGACTAAAATAAGGAAGTTCATAGCCAGTAGCCAATAGCTGCCCTAGCATGGGTTTTTGTCCGTCGGACTAGCACACAGACGAGCGGATTTCGGGGTCCGTCGTACTTACGACGTAAAGATTTGAAGCATGTTTCAAATCTAAAGTCCGTCGGATTTGAGGCTAAAAAAGTCAGTTGAAAGTCCGGAGAAGCCCACACACGATCGGATTACCAGCCAGCTTTAGTCCGTCAGCGTCCGTTGGACTTTTGTAGACGAAAAGTCCGACCGTGTGTACGCGGCATTAGAATCATTAAGTAAGTGAATACCAAGTTAGCAGATTTGGGAAGAATCACACTTAAAGGCAAAATTAGTTTTCATTCTCTGTTGGCCTGGTGAGATTCAAGAACTTCCGATTTCTGCAAAATATTATCAGAATTTTACCATTAGGTTGTGTACAGTATCTGGCTGAGTAAGAAAAAAAGGAGATCATCCACATAGGCAGATACCTTATGGCAGTGTTGTCCAATCATAATTCCGGTGATATTCTAGTATCCTCAGATATATCTCAAGAATGGCGCTAATGTCAGAAAAAAGATGAGTGGAGGCATAGGACACTCTACTCATTTGTGAGTCTGCTGGAACTCTGTGTAAGTGGAACTGGTCTAAGTGGTGAGTTACATAGTTACATAGTTACATAGTTACATAGTAGGTGAGGTTGAAAAAAGACACAAGTCCATCAAGTCCAACCTATGTGTGTGATTATGTGTCAGTATTGCATTGTATATCCCTGTATGTTGTGGTCATTCAGGTGCTTATCTAATAGTTTCTTGAAGCTATCAATGCTCCCCGCTGAGACCACCGCCTGTGGAAGGGAATTCCACATCCTTGCCGCTCTTACAGTAAAGAACCCTCTACGTAGTTTAAGATTAAACCTCTTTTCTTCTAATTTTAATGAGTGGCCACGAGTCTTGGTAAACTCTCTTCTGCAAAAAAGTTTTATCCCTATTGAGGGGTCACCAGTCCGGTATTTGTAAATTGAAATCATATCCCCTCTCAAGCGTCTCTTCTCCAGAGAGAATAAGTTCAGTGCTCGCAACCTTTCCTCATAACTAAGATCCTCCAGACCCTTTATTAGCTTTGTTGCCCTTCTTTGTACTCGCTCCATTTCCAGTACATCCTTCCTGAGGACTGGTGCCCAGAACTGGACCGCATACTCTAGGTGCGGCCGGACCAGAGTCTTGTAGAGCGGGAGAATTATCGTTTTATCTCTGGAGTTGATCCCCCTTTTAATGCATGCCAATATTCTGTTTGCTTTGTTAGCAGCAGCTTGGCATTGCCTGCCATTGCTGAGCCTATCATCCACTAGGACCCCCAGGTCCTTTTCCATCCTAGATTCCCCCAGAGGTTCTCCCCCCAGTGTATAGATTGCATTCATATTTTTGCCACCCAAATGCATTATTTTACATTTTTCTACATTGAACCTCATTTGCCATGTAGTCGCCCACCCCATTAATTTGTTCAGGTCTTTTTGCAAGGTTTCCACGTCCTGCGGAGAAGTTATTGCCCTGCTTAGCTTAGTATCGTCTGCAAATACAGAGATTGAACTGTTTATCCCATCCTCCAGATCGTTTATGAACAAATTAAATAGGATTGGTCCCAGCACAGAACCCTGGGGCACCCCACTACCCACCCCTGACCATTCCGAGTACTCCCCATTTATCACCACCCTCTGAACTCGCCCTTGTAGCCAGTTTTCAATCCATGTACTCACCTTATGGTCCATGCCAACAGACCTTATTTTGTACAGTAAACGTTTATGGGGAACTGTGTCAAATGCTTTTGCAAAATCCAGATACACCACATCTACAGGCCTTCCTTTATCTAGATGGCAACTCACCTCCTCATAGAAGGTTAATAGATTGGTTTGGCAAGAACGATTCTTCATGAATCCATGCTGATTACTGCTAATGATATCGTTCGTATTACTAAAATCCTGTATATAGTCCCTTATCATCCCCTCCAAGAGTTTACATACTATCGATGTTAGGCTAACTGGTCTGTAATTCCCAGGGATGTATTTTGGGCCCTTTTTAAATATAGGTGCTACATTGGCTTTTCTCCAATCAGCTGGTACCATTCCAGTCAGTAGACTATCTGTAAAAATTAGGAACAACGGTCTGGCAATCACTTGACTGAGTTCCCTAAGTACCCTCGGATGCAAGCCATCTGGTCCCGGTGATTTATTAATGTTAAGTTTCTCAAGTCTAATTTTAATTCCGTCCTCTGTTAACCATGGAGGTGCTTCCTGTGTTGTGTCATGAGGATAAACACTGCAGTTTTGGTTACTGAAGCCCCCCGATTCACTCGTGAAGACTGAGGAGAAGAATAAATTCAATACCTTCGCCATCTCCCCATCCTTTGTAACCAGATGTCCTTCCTCATTCTTTATGGGGCCAATATGGTCTGTCCTCCCTTTTTTACTGTTTACATACTTAAAGAATTTCTTGGGATTTTTTTTGCTCTCCTCCGCTATGTGTCTTTCATGTTCTATCTTAGCTGTCCTAATTGCACCTTTACATATCCTGTTGCATTCTTTATAAAGTCTGAATGCTGAGGATGATCCCTCAACCTTGTATTTTTTGAAGGCCTTCTCCTTTGCTTTTATATGCATTTTTACATTGGAGTTAAGCCATCCAGGACTTTTGTTCGCTCTTTTAAATTTATTACCCAATGGGATACATTGGCTAATGCCCTTATTTAATATGCTCTTAAAGCAAACCCATCTCTCCTCCGTATTCTTTGTTTCTAATATTTTATCCCAGTTTATGCCTTTTAGCAAGGTTTGTAGTTTAGGGAAGTTGGCTCTTTTGAAATTCAGTGTCTTTGTATTCCCTTTATGTTTCCTATTTGTGTGATTTATACTGAAACTAATTGACCTGTGATCACTGTTACCTAAATTGCCCCGCATTTCCACATCCGTGATCAGGTCTGTATTGTTGGTAATCAGTAGATCCAGTAATGTTTTATTTCTAGTTGGTGCGTCTACCATCTGACCCATAAAATTGTCCTGCAAGACATTAAGGAACTGGCGAGCCTTAAATGAATGTGCGGTTCCCTCCGCCCAGTCTATGTCTGGATAATTAAAATCCCCCATTATGATAACACTTCCCATTCTTGCTGCTAATCCAATTTGTGATAGAAGATCCGTCTCCACTTCCTCCCTCAGGTTTGGGGGCCTATAGCATACTCCCAGTATTATTTTCCTCTTAGCTTTATCCCTTTGGAGCTCTACCCATAAGGATTCCACCTCCTCTCTAGCTCCCTCAGTGATGTCATCTCTCACATTCACTTGTACATTATTCTTGATATATAGGCATACCCCTCCCCCTTTTTTACCCTCTCTATCCTTGCGGTATAGGGTATACCCTTGAATGTTTGCCAGCCAATCATGAGAGCTGTTGAACCAGGTCTCTGAAATTCCCACAAAATCCAAATCCTCCTCGTACAACAGTATCTCTAGTTCACCCATCTTGTCCGCCATGCTCCTGGCATTGGTGAACATGCCACATAGTTTAGACCGGTCGCATATTGTCCTCGTATTGGGTGTTTCGAGATTGCAACTAGAACTTGCTACTATACTCACCTTGTGTTTTTGTGCTTTGGTTAACCTACCACTAATGCCCCCAATACTACCCTCTGGAATATCTTCCGCGCTGGCTATCTCTGCCTCTGGACCCTCCCCCCCATCGCCTAGTTTAAAAACCCCTCTAACTTTTTGGCCATCTTCCTTCCCAGCAGATCTGCACCCTCCTCATTTAGGTGCAGTCCGTCCCTTCTATAGTACCGGTTACCAACTGAGAAGTCGGCCCAGTCCTCCAGGAACCCAAACCCCTCCTTACTACACCAGCTTTTCAGCCACTTGTTTACTTCCCTAATCTCCCTCTTCCTTTCTGGTGTGGCTCGATGTACCGGTAGTATTCCTGAGAATACTACCTTGGAGTTTAAAACAGGAGGTTATAACAGGAGTCATAGTACCTGTGTAGTGTAAGTACCTGAGTGTTGTCTGAGTAGTGTGTGTGGATCGTTAGTATTTGTGTATTGTGTACTGTATACTTGTGTATTACGAGTGCACGTAGGTTTGCGAGTGCACGTAGGTCTGCAAGTGCACGGTGAGTGGTCTGTGAGTGGTCAGCGAGTGCACGTAGGTTCACGAGTGGTCTGCGAATGGTCTGCGAGTGTGCGTAGATCTGCAAGTGGTCTGCGAGTGCGCATAAGTCTGTGAGTGCGCGTAGGTCTGTGAGTGGTCTGCGAGTGCGTGTAGGTCTGCGAGTGCGTGTAGGTCTGCGAGTGGTCTGCGAGTGCGCGTAGGTCTGCGAATGGTCTGCGAGTGGTCTGCAAGTGCGCGTAGGTCTGTAAGTGGGTGTAGGTCTGCGAGTGCGCGTAGGTCCGCGAGTGGTCTGTGAGTGCGCATAGGTCTACGAGTGGTCTTCGAGTGCGCGTAGGTCTGCGAGTGCGCGTAGGTCTGTGAGTGGTCTGCGAGTGCGCATAGGTCTGCGAGTGGTCCGCGAGTGCGCGTAGGTCTGCGAGTGTGCGTAGGTCTGTGAGTGGTCTGCGAGTGCGTGTAGGTCTGCGAGTACGCGTAGGTCTGCGAGTGGTCTGCGAGTGCATGTAGGTCTGCGAGTGGTCTGCGAGTGGTCTGCGAGTGCGCGTAGGTCTGCGAGTGGTCTGAGAGTGCACTTAGGTCTGTGAGTGGTCTGAGAGTGGTCTGTGAGTGCGTGTAGGTCTGCGAGTGCGCGTAGGTCTGTGAGTGGTCTGCGAGTGCGCATAGGTCTGCGAGTGGTCTGCGAGTGCTCGAAGGTCTGCGAGTGGTCTGCGAGTGCGTGTAGGTCTCCAAGTGGTCCGCAAGTGCGCGTAGGTCTGTGAGTGGTCTGCGAGTGCTCGTAGGTCTGCGAGTGGTCTGCGAGTGGTCTGCGAGTGGTCTGCAAGTGCGTGTAGGTCTGTGAGTGGGTGTAGGTCTGCGAGTGCGCGTAGGTCTGCAAGTGGTCTGCGAGTGCGCATAGGTCTACGAGTGGTCTTCGAGTGCACGTAGGTCTGCGAGTGCGCGTAGGTCTGTGAGTAGGTCTGCGAGTGCGCGTAGCTCTGCGAGTGGTCTGCGAGTGCACGTAGGTCTGCGAATGGTCTGCGAGTGGTCTGCAAGTGCACGTAGGTCTGTGAGTGGGTGTAGGTCTGCGAGTGCGCGTAGGTCCGCGAGTGGTCTGCGAGTGCGCATAGGTCTACGATTGGTCTTCGAGTGCGTGTAGGTCTGCAAGTGCGCGTAGGTCTGTGAGTGGTCTGCGAGTGCGCGTAGGTCTGCGAGTGGTCCGCGAGTGCGCGTAGGTCTGCGAGTGTGCGTAGGTCTGTGAGTGGTCTGCGAGTGCGTGTAGGTCTGCGAGTGCACGTAGATCTGCGAGTGGTCTGCGAGTGCGCATAGGTCTGCGAATGGTCTGCGAGTGGTCTGCAAGTTCGCGTAGGTCTGTGAGTGGGTGTAGGTCTGCGAGTGCGCGTAGGTCTGTGAGTGGTCTGCGAGTGCGCATAGGTCTACGAGTGGTCTTCGAGTGCGCGTAGGTCTGCGAGTGCGTGTAGGTCTGTGAGTGGTCTGTGAGTGCGCGTAGGTCTGCGAGTGGTCCGCGAGTGCGTGTAGGTCTGCGAGTGTGCATAGGTCTGTGAGTGGTCTGCGAGTGCATGTAGGTCTGCGAGTGCACGTAGGTCTGCGAGTGGTCTGCGAGTGCGCGTAGGTCTGCGAATGGTCTGCAAGTGCGCGTAGGTCTGTGAGTGGGTGTAGGTCTGCGAGTGCGCGTAGGTCCGCGAGTGGTCTGTGAGTGCGCATAGGTCTACGAGTGGTCTTCGAGTGCGCGTAGGTCTGCGAGTGCGCGTAGGTCTGTGAGTGGTCTGCGAGTGCGCATAGGTCTGCGAGTGGTCCGCGAGTGCGCGTAGGTCTGCGAGTGTGCGTAGGTCTGTGAGTGGTCTGCGAGTGCGTGTAGGTCTGCGAGTACGCGTAGGTCTGCGAGTGGTCTGCGAGTGCATGTAGGTCTGCGAGTGGTCTGCGAGTGGTCTGCGAGTGCGCGTAGGTCTGCGAGTGGTCTGAGAGTGCACTTAGGTCTGTGAGTGGTCTGAGAGTGGTCTGTGAGTGCGTGTAGGTCTGCGAGTGCGCGTAGGTCTGTGAGTGGTCTGCGAGTGCGCATAGGTCTGCGAGTGGTCTGCGAGTGCTCGTAGGTCTGCGAGTGGTCTGCGAGTGCGTGTAGGTCTCCAAGTGGTCCGCAAGTGCGCGTAGGTCTGTGAGTGGTCTGCGAGTGCTCGTAGGTCTGCGAGTGGTCTGCGAGTGGTCCGCGAGTGGTCTGCAAGTGCGTGTAGGTCTGTGAGTGGGTGTAGGTCTGCGAGTGCGCGTAGGTCTGCAAGTGGTCTGCGAGTGCGCATAGGTCTACGAGTGGTCTTCGAGTGCGCGTAGGTCTGCGAGTGCGCGTAGGTCTGTGAGTAGGTCTGCGAGTGCGCATAGCTCTGCGAGTGGTCTGCGAGTGCACGTAGGTCTGCGAATGGTCTGCGAGTGGTCTGCAAGTGCACGTAGGTCTGTGAGTGGGTGTAGGTCTGCGAGTGCGCGTAGGTCCGCGAGTGGTCTGCGAGTGCGCATAGGTCTACGATTGGTCTTCGAGTGCATGTAGGTCTGCAAGTGCGCGTAGGTCTGTGAGTGGTCTGCGAGTGCGCGTAGGTCTGCGAGTGGTCCGCGAGTGCGCGTAGGTCTGCGAGTGTGCGTAGGTCTGTGAGTGGTCTGCGAATGCGTGTAGGTCTGCGAGTGCACGTAGATCTGTGAGTGGTCTGCGAGTGCACATAGGTCTGCGAATGGTCTGCGAGTGGTCTGCAAGTGCGCGTAGGTCTGTGAGTGGGTGTAGGTCTGCGAGTGCGCGTAGGTCTGTGAGTGGTCTGCGAGTGCGCATAGGTCTACGAGTGGTCTTCGAGTGCGCGTAGGTCTGCGAGTGCGTGTAGGTCTGTGAGTGGTCTGCGAGTGCGCGTAGGTCTGCAAGTGGTCCGTGAGTGCGTGTAGGTCTGCGAGTGTGCATAGGTCTGTGAGTGGTCTGCGAGTGCATGTAGGTCTGCGAGTGCACGTAGGTCTGCGAGTGGTCTGCGAGTGCGCGTAGGTCTGCGAATGGTCTGCGAGTGGTCTGCAAGTGCGCGTAGGTCTGTGAGTGGGTGTAGGTCTGCGAGTGCGCGTAGGTCTGCCAGTGGTCTGCGAGTGCGCATAGGTCTACGAGTGGTCTTCGAGTGCGCGTAGGTCTGCGAGTGCGCGTAGGTCTGTGAGTGGTCTGCGAGTGCGCATAGGTCTGCGAGTGGTCCGCGAGTGCACGTAGGTCTGCGAGTGTGCGTAGGTCTGCGAGTGGTCTGCGAGTGCGTGTAGGTCTGCGAGTGCGCTTAGGTCTGCGAGTGGTCTGCGAGTGCGTGTAGGTCTGCGAGTGGTCTGCAAGTGGTCTGCGAGTGCGCGTAGGTCTGCGAGTGGTCTGAGAGTGCACGTAGGTCTGTGAGTGGTCTGAGAGTGGTCTGTGAGTGCGTGTAGGTCTGCGAGTGCGCGTAGGTCTGTGAGTGGTCTGCAAGTGCGCATAGGTCTGCGAATGGTCTGCGAGTGCTCGTAGGTCTGCGAGTGGTCTGCGAGTGCGTGTAGGTCTGCAAGTGGTCTGCAAGTGCGCGTAGGTCTGTGAGTGGTCTGCGAGTGCTCGTAGGTCTGTGAGTGGTCTGCGAGTGCGTGTAGGTCTGCGAGTGCGTGTAGGTCTGCGAGTGGTCTGCGAGTGCGTGTAGGTCTGCGAGTGGTCTGCGAGTGGTCTGCGAGTGCGCGTAGGTCTGCGAGTGGTCTGAGAGTGCACGTAGGTCTGCGAGTGGTCTGAGAGTGCACGTAGGTCTGTGAGTGGTCTGAGAGTGGTCTGTGAGTGCGTGTAGGTCTGCGAGTGCTCGTAGGTCTGCGAGTGGTCTGCGAGTGCGTGTAGGTCTGCGAGTGGTCTGCGAGTGCGTGTAGGTCTGCAAGCGGTCTGCAAGTGCGCGTAGGTCTGTGAGTGGTCTGTGAGTGCTCGTAGGTCTGCGAGTGGTCTGCGAGTGCGCGTAGGTCTGCGAGTGCACGTAGGTCTGCGAGTGGCCTATGAGTGCGCGTAGGTCTTTCAGTGCATGTAGGTCTGCGAGTGTGTCAGATAAGGGTACTCACTGAGGCCGAGATGCTGAGAGCGGTAACCTCTTGCGACTAAGCGCACCCCACTCCTGAAGATGGTACAGGGGGTGAAGGGCACAAAGAGGCACAAGTCACCAGCAGGCTGGGCAGGTCTTACGTGAAGGTCACCAGCAGGGAGACAGCTGTGCAGGACTGGAAGATGCTGAAGCTCAAGAAGGAAGATGAACAGTTAATCCAACAACAGGCCGGGGGTCAAACACCGATGACTAGTAAGAGTCTCTTAGATAGGCAAGAACAGTCTAGTGCAAAGGACTGTTAGCAAGTCTGTCAGCAGGCTGATGACTTAATATTGAAGATTGATAGCAAAGTCCGAGGGTCAAACACAGGTAACTGGAGGCAAAGTCTGTGAGAAAGCCAGGGGTCAAGCACTGAAGAAAATAGCAAAGTCCAGGAGCAGGCTGAGGGTCAATCACTGGAGACAGGAAGCAATATCCATAGACAGGCCGAGGGTCAAACACAGGAAGCAAGTGGAAAAGTCTGAGAGGCAAGCCGAGGGTCAGATGCAGGAAGAGATCAGAGCAGGTCAAGGTCAATCCAGGTCACAACAGGTAATCAAGAATCAGAATACAAGCAGTAAACACACGGGGAGCTGAAAGACAAACCAGCAATCTGGTCATGGCACAGAGTAGCTTTATAGGCCAGTGGGAGGCTCATGTTGTGCGTGCGCTATTGCGTATGCCGTTCCGCTGAATCGTGCACACGCATTAGCCATTTAGCTGAATTGCGCACACACATTAGCCATTTCGCTGTATTGTGCCCAGGGATGCGCCGGAGTGCCGCTCTACCGCGCATGTGCGAAGGAAGGCAGCGATGTTGGCGAGACTGGTACTTGCTTCTTTCCTGAGAGAGTGGTCTGTGAGTGCGCGTAGGTCTGTGAATGGTCTGCGAGTGCGCGTAGGTCTGCGAGTGGTCTGTGAGTGCGTGTAGGTCTGCGAGTACCTGTGTATTGTCTTAAGTATTAGCATCAGGAAGCTAGTTGTTAGGTCATTTGGACAAGATATAATCCCCAATCCTCATTAAATTTAATAGGTACGATGCCCGGCGGGTGTGGAGAGGCGACTCTTTGTACATCTTGCATGTATGCGTTCCTTGATCATCCGATCAAAGGTGAATACTGCTGTGCAGAATGTAAGCACATTGTTTCCCTGGATGCCCAGATTCTGAATCTGGGAAATCAACTGTCAGCACTGAGAAGTCCCTCCATACTAAAGGAGAGCCAGGAACGTACACGGCAGGTGCCAGCAGGGGCCAGCACAGAGGCGGGTGGAGACAAAGAGATGTAGGCACTAGCAAAGAGTAGATTGGTGACAGTCAGGAAGGGTAGAGGGGGAAGTGCCACGGAGGCCGATCCAGGGCTGGAGCATCCCAATAAGTACGCTCCATTGAGTGACATTGGTGAAACCAGTCAGGGACCAGCACTGCTGGAGCTGAGGGACTCTCCTAGCTGCCAGGGTAAGAACTCCTCCAGTGAGAGTGGGGGGAAGTGAAGGGAAAGGAAAGACAGATTCTGGTGGTAGGGGACTCAATTCTAATGCCGCGTACACACGGTCGGACTTTTCGTCTACAAAAGTCCAACGGACGCTGACGGACTAAAGCTGGCTGGTAATCCGATCGTGTGTGGGCTTCTCCGGACTTTCAACGGACTTTTTTAGCCTCAAATCCGACGGACTTTAGATTTGAAACATGCTTCAAATCTTTACGTCGTAACTACGACGGACCCCGAAGTCCGCTCGTCTGTATGCTAGTCCGACGGACAAAAAAACGACGCATGCTCATAAGCAAAAACTAAACGGAAGCACTCGGTCTAGTAAAACTAGTGTTCGTATTGTAGGTAGCACATTCCTCACGCTGCAAAATCTGTGATCGTTGAATGCAGCGCATTTAATGTCTTCTTTACGAATGCTATAAAGAACGAAGATGTTTTGCTGTTCATATTCAAACAGAGTTCTCCCAAACAGATTTCTGGATTCTTTTTCTCTTCGATCTCATGAATGACATGGTATGCTTTTTCAAAACAATGTTTCCATACTAATAATACTTTTTAAACTTTTTTTTTTTTTTTGGTGGAGTCATCTTTTCTTGTAATTTTTATCCAGATATTTATTTTATGATTGTTGTGGAACTTTTTTTCTGTTTATCTATAAATTTTTTTGTAAAGTTACCACAGGGAACCCATTTTTATATATATTTTTTAAATTTTTTTTAATGTTTGTAAAGTTACCACAAAGAACCCTTTATAATTTTTGTTTTTATAGTGATTTGTTATTTTTTTTATATAAAGTTAACCCAAAGAACCGTTTTTGGTTATGTATCTTTTTTTTTTAAAATACTTACCACTCGAACATTATTAACATTATTTTAATCTATTTTTGTTGTGTTTTTGCAAAATCAATGAGATTGTTGTCCCTTGTTAATTTAAAACATTGTGTCTAAAATCTATGATTTAAAATAAAAAACCTAAACTTAAAAAAGATCCATTTATTTATGGTCTAAATAAAATAAAGAGGAAGTCAACGCTGGAAAAAGTATGTGTACAAGAAAATGGGGATCTTGAGGAGTCCATATAAGAGGGAGCACAATCTGGTCCAAGAATCCCAGAGATCAACAGCACCAGCAGATGATATAGATGTCCCCAGACTGTGGTACTACAACAGCCTGCGTCTTCTGTCAGACCAGACTGAACCCAAGTCATCACTTTCTTCTCTTCCCTGCAGCCTTTCCTCCACGCTGCCCTGCAGCCTTCCCTGCAGCCTTCAGTGTAGCCTTCTTTCGAGGCTGTGGCTCTGGTGTTTCAGTTGTGGCAGGAGGAGGAGGAGGAGGCGGAGGAGGAGGGGGGCTGCCTCATGTAGTTGGGTGTTTCGTGTTAGCGTGCCCTGCAGCCCCTTCTGGATTGTTTCCCCAAATAGTCGCTCACAAATGAGGCGCTGCTCCCAATCCATTTGAAGCAGCCTGCTGGCTAAGTAGCAGCCATAGGACTCTTCCGCTTCGGGGGGGCTCTTTAAAAAACGGGTGGCCTCTTGCATGAGGCGCAGGGATGCCTCCTGTGTGACCGTCCCCTTCCTGGCCCTTTTTTTGGGAAGGTGGAGGGGAGGCACTTGGGATTCGGTCAGGCTCCTACTGGGCCCAGCCACCTCACTTGGCCCAGCCACCTCACTTGGCCCAGCCACCTCACTGGGAGCAGCCACCTCACTGGGAGCAGCCACCTCCTGCCTGACACTGGGCCCAGCCTCCTCCAGGATGATGGTGAATCCGGCCTCCTCCAGGCTGTCCATGGGCCCGGTCTCCTCCTGCCTGCCACTTTCCCCACATTCCTCCTGGATGGACTCATCCTGTGTATAAAAAAAGGACAATAGTTTTAGTATTTTTTTTGGGTTCATCAATGACACACAGTTTGCTTCTCATGACTAGCAAATTCAATGTGAATACATCTCTTTAATAAAAGAGTCTAATCAGACACCCTAATTATTTCAAGCAGGTGCCAAACATATTTAGCCACTACTGTCAATTTATATGTATACACAATTTTGAGGGCAAAATTATTTTAGACAATTATAACATCCAGTTAACATCATTAATATTAGTACAGTAAATATTTGTTAAAATAATTTACCTGACTCCAGATGGTCATATCCGGTTCATCCAGGATGGAAGACCCAGCTTGCTCCTCATCAGCCTCTGCTGGGGTGGAGGGAAGGGTGGAGGGAAGGGTGGAGGGAAGGGTTGAAAGTGATGCCCTGGCTTCAGTCTGGTCATCAAGAAAACGGAGTTGATTGTAGTACCACAGCCTGGGTACA